>NW_007245879.1:502786-641070 GCF_000164805.1 Carlito syrichta
TGCAAGTCCTGTGCCACTTCTGAGGCACAGGCAGCCCCGGTCCCCACTCCTCCAGGAAGGCTTCGAGTCTCCTGTGTGATGGCCGGCTGGCTCGGAGCTCTGTTCCGCTGCTCTGCCCTGAGTCGCCGGTGTTTCAGGACCCACGCATCACCCCAGGCGCCTGGCGCTGCCCACGGGGACTGTCGCCTGGCAGTTTGCTGCTCAAGGGAGTCGCCGCCTTGCCCTCCCCGCTGCCCCGTTGCCGGAGGCGCCCTCGCGGAAAGCCCGCCTGCCTCTTCCCAGTGTTCCTCCGCCTTGCAGCCCGCCCGGATGCCGGCTGCTGCCTCTCCACCCCGAAGCGCTGCAGAGCAGAACGTGTGTCCGGCTCGCCGAGTTCATCAGGAAGACGCAAGAGAGACGGGGGAGGCGGCGTCCGGATCGTCAGAAGAAAATGCTTCGGCCTGCTCACCTGTGGCCTCGGATGTGTTGGGGAACAAGCAGGCCCGCTCGCTCCGAATACGGAAAAACGGCAGAGCAATGGCAGCCTGTGGCTCAGAAAGAAACTTTCTTGCCCGAGACACGTGATGAATTTGTTACAGCCTTAAATCTGCGCTGAGCCCCTAACGGTTGCTTCTGTGACACCCTGAGTCCACGAATAGTCCAAGAGAGTAACCTTCAAGCGCTAACGTGAAATTAAACTTCTGACTTGGGTAGTTTGGTGATGGAATTGGATTTCAACCTTTCCCTGGCTTTGCAAATGTGCCCTCTGGAGGATTTCTTCCTGCAGATGGTGGGGAATCAGATGTGAGGGGGTTGAATAGGATATGATTTCTCCAAGCCCCACTACAGTGAAGAGGGACACATGTTGAGCTTGTTAAGGCCCTGACATAATCGTCTTTAATCACGGCGTCTAGACCAAACAGCAAGCATGCCTGGATTACGCGATGCGGTCCAGATTGTCTTTCAACTCCAGTCTTCTTACACGCTGCTCCTCAATCCTATTATTTTAAAGTTATTACTTTATTTATAACTCTAAAATCTTCACAAATTAGAAATCTACCCAGGAAAGGCGATATGACCTACTAAAGACAGAATAGTAGACCGGGTGCGGTGGCACACACTTACAATCCCAGCACTTTAGGAGACCAAGACAGAAGGATTGCTTGAGCCCAGAAGTTTGAGACCAGCCTGAATAATCTAGTGAGGCCTTGTCTCTTAAAAAAATACACACACACAGACACACACAAATATATGAACCAGCCATGGTGGTACATGCCTATAGTCCCAGCTACTCAGAAGGCTGAGGTGGGAGGATCGCCTGAGCCCAGAGGTCAAGGCTGCAGTGAGCCATGCTCATGCCACTGCTCTCCAGACTGGGATGAGTAAGACCCCGACTAAAGTAAAATAAAGGTAAAGATGCAATAGCCAACCACTCTCAGAATATAAAGAAGGATATGTAATCACTAGAAATGAGAGGGGAACTCTTGTCAACAGTCCTCCAGAGGAAGACAGCTTTGGTACGAGTGAAAGGGGCAGCGTCTAGCTCTGTAACCACTAAGAGGGATGTTATCATCCTGGATCCAGTATGCAGATGTGGGCTAAAGACTCCTGAGACATGCCACACCCACAAACAACTACTGCTTTTGAGGATTCATGTGGGTGTAGACAACTCCATCTCTTACCTCTGCTAGAACACAAGACCCACTTCTATCCTGATACTCATCATGCATGCATATGGTGTGTGCCTAGCGTATATTTCTGAGTGAATGGTAATACCTGAAATCTCTTTTTGGTGACTCGGGGTAATGATTGATCTTTTCTTCTGTCATTACCATCGGCAACAATATCCTTGTGTGAGCACTATTGTCTGCCAGGCAATTTATATTCATTTTATCCATTAAACATCAAAACTACCTATATTATAAGTAACATTATTTGCATTTTTTGAAATAAAGAGCTTGAGACTCTCAGTATTTAGTAATTTTCCCAAGGACTACAACTTGCATCTTTTGGAGTCATAATTCACACTCAATTCTGATAGACCCTAAAGCCCAAGCTATTGACCACCACCAAAAAGAGGACATAGAATGTGAATGACTGGCTACATGGAAGGGCTGAAAAGTAGAACTAGAATCTCTAGCTCATGGGCTTTACTATTATAGAATAATGTTCACAACAAAATATCTGAGTTTTTTTGCAAGAAGTTTGAACAAAGGGAGCTATCATAGGATAGAATTGAGACCAAGACCCCGTTCCGAGAAATAGCGATAAAGATGACATCATCTCCTATCAGAAAGCCTGCCCAAGGGAACTCAGGTACCTATGAAAGTGACAGGGTGCACCAGCAATTGATTCCATAGTACTTGATTTATCGACGAGGAAGATATTTATGTGTGACATGATGAGTGCCTTTATTTTAACAATAAATGTATTTGTCAAAAAAATTTTGCCATTTTCTCTTACCATTATTCCACAAACAAAAGTCAGACAGGCCATACATTTAGGATAAAAGCATCCCTATGCAAAAATAAATAGTTGATGATCTTACATCAGGTAGTAATCTTTCTTTGTTTGTTTATCCAGCTAGCTAGCCAGCAAAACCAAAATTGCATGTTTCTTGTAGATCAGGAGTCAGTAAACTACACACAGAGTAAATCCCTTTCACTGTGTTTTTGTAAGTAAAGCTTTATCGAACACCCCAATTTATTTATGTATTGTTTATAACTTCTTTCATGTTACAATAGCAGAGTTGAATCGTTGCAAGAGAGAACCTATGTCCTGATAATATGTAATAGCTGATCCTTACAAAGAAAGGTATACCGACCCCTGATGCAGATGATGAGAAGAACCCATCTCTCACTTTAAGAACGTTCTCAGTTTTACACTCAGCATAGACTCCCACTGCATCTTAGGAGACCAATACTTTATTTCACGGTCAGTACTTACACCATATTATTTAATTCCAGTAGAGAACTCTTTCTATGTTTCTTTCCTCAACGAATTCTTCAAATACATCAATATTCTTAAAGCTATCCAGTTAACCAGTGGCCCAATTCTACAAACTTAAAATTTCATATGCTCATGTTATTATAAATGCTCCTTCTACATAATGTCCTCCACATCGATGTCAAGAATTTTTTTTAATTGCAGAATTCTGAAAGGATATATCCTTGACAGCGTTTTCCTACTGACAGAGAAAGTGTGTCTCTGGACTTCTCCCGGAAGAATGCCGCTCTGAGTCAATATGCGGCCACTTGTGAGAGAGGCAAACTTTGTGTGTGTATGTGCGTGGAGAAGGAGCTGGGAGTTGGCACATTTGCCCAGAAGACCCATGGGCCTCCACTGAGTGACAGCCACAGAGGCAGCTCTGGGCTGGATAGCTCCTGAATAGTCGGCAAAGTCACTGTTGAATCAACATCCGATGGGTAGAGAAAGCACAGGAAACAAACAGTGGGGGGAAAAGTTGTCAAATAAAATCAATAAGGTCTCTGGTTGGCAACTGGGAAGTCAAACAATGCGAAAATGTGTGATTTAATCGTATTGATCCACACTGACATCCTTAGCAGAGCCTCTTAGACCCTTAATGGGGATTCTTTGTGTTAAATGTTGATCATTCACTGTTGTATGACTCAAAAACTTTTCTTGATGTGCTCAAATTATACTGCAATCTAAACTGTAATAAGCACTATCTCTATGCTTTAGAGGTGAAATAAGTAGCTGTATAAATACTTTTGAAATGGCAGATTAAAATAACAGATCCCAGGATGCTCATTACTGACCTTAGCTAAGAGTCCATCTCTTATAGAAGATATAAAAACTGAAACCAGTGGATCAGTCATGTTGGATCTTACTCTGTGTTCAAGGATGCGGACTCAAAGAAAAACAAAAACAACAAAGTGCAGAATATTAGGTTGACACCAAACATTTTTCAAGACTTTCACCCCTAAAATGAAAGTGCACCTGATACGATATTTCCTAAGATATTTTGCATTCTGAAGATCTTGATTCTGTGAATCTAGTCATAAGCTAAGTTTCGCAGATGGAATGCACAACATTGTGTCTCATTACGCTGTCCTAAAATGCAGATACACGGACATATGTATACACGCAGTCATGAGCCAACTGTTTAGAAAAAATTGGGGGGTAAAATCAAATTAAGCTTCTTAACAAAAGATGAAAAACAAAAATTTAGTAATAGACATGTTTTCTGGGAAAATCAGCAGCCCAGTAAAAAAAAAAAAAAGCTAAAATCTGATCTTGCTGTCCTGTCCCCTAGGGCAAAGAGAGTAACACAATGCTTATTGTCTAAAAGAAGGGAACAAACCAGTTCATCAGGAGATATTGACTTTTTGTAGGCTTGGGCGGCATTTTTACATGTGCTTATAAATACAGGACACTGAACAGTCAACAGGGCTCCGATGACTGTTTCTAGGTTAACTGTCATGAAGGTGAAAGATAAGGGTAGAATGGCCCTGTCCAAGTGTGTTACCTGACGGTGGCGCGACTTAATGGAAGAATGCAGCTTTGAAATGCCGGAGAAGAGAATATTCAGCATGACCAAGTGTCTCTTCTAAATGCTGAGTGGAAACCTTTCTTCAAAGAGCCAAGGAGTGAAGGTAGAGCAGTCTGATCAGGTTCCCTGACAGGAGCAAGAGCAGGATGTTTCGCGGAGATGCGATTAGCTTCTGCAGGAGGGCAGGGCTGGCCAGGCACTTGCGGGAAAGTGTAAACACGCAAATCAGGGGCCCAAGGGGCTGTCAGGGACAGGGCGCAGGACGAGAGCTCAGCCTTCGTGGTGTGAACGCCTCTCCCCCCCTGAGTGTGTGTATGAGGGCAGAAGCCGTGAAACTGCTGTGTTACACGTTGTTGCACCAACACAGGGAAGACGTGCTACGATTGCTAGGTCCACGCTACTCACAAAGAAACCATGTCACGTGACAATATTAAGAGACACCACTGCTGAATTATTTATAAATTTTTAGATTTTTTTACATGGAAATGATATTCTATTTAGTGTTGTAGTCAAGATTCCATTAGCTAAACAGTGAGTAATGGTGGTGAGAACAGGGATAGCTGCTTCCGTAATTAAATATCCTCTTCAATATCGCATCAGAGTATTCCATTCCAGATGCTGTGATTAAAAGTATGGCTTTTGTTAGCTTTGGGTCCTGTAAGTGTGCTTTGATAGATCATACTGAAAGCATCCTTCTTATTTTAAGTTAACAAATCCCCAATGGTTTCCAGAAAAACAAGAGTACTATGATCTTGTTATAATATTTCTGAACACTGCTTTTCCTCGTTGGGCTGCGTCTCCTAATATTCCAATTCCATTTTCTTCAGATGATTTTCTTTGATCAGTCTCTCCACGGCTTTTGTTGTGTTGCTGTTCCTCTTATGGAAATCAGAAGATGCACGTTAAAGTCTTTTACAGAACTCAGTCCCTCGGTGCATGAGAGCTTCAGGGACGGTGTTCATTTTTCATGCCAAAGTGAAATTGTATTTGAGTTCATTTGTTTTAAGTTATGCCATTGTATGAGCACCAAATAGTCCCTGGGTATGTTTTTCCTTAAAAATAATCATTTTCCAAGGGTACCTACAAAATGAACATTTGTATACCTAACCCTGAATTGTGCCCTACATCTTCAAAATTAAAAATTTTAAAAATAGTAATTTTTAAAGGCAGCAAATATATTTCCTTGGTATTAGCCAACTAAAAACGAATAAACCCACTGCAATAAGTAAACATACAAAACCAAGGGGCACAACTTCAGACCTTTTTATTTATTTTGTTCCAGGAAACGGATGTTATAAGTCATTATTAAGGTCTCAATATAGCTTCGCATTTCTCCTTTTATCTGGAGACTTGCGTTTGTTTAAAGTATTCAAAAATCTACCAGTATTCTTTTTAATTAAAAGAACGAGAATGAAGATTCATATATTTCCTCAGTAAATTAATGCAGGCCTGCATGTGTCTTTCATCAGGAAAGAACTTCAGACTTATCCATAGGGAACGACATTGTAAACCAACACAATCAATCAATTATCAAGAAACTTTGTTACACTGAGATTGGAGAGACAGAATCTTCTTATATCTGAATGGGAAAATGATCCTTGCTCAGCTAAATTGTTTGGATGACAAAATGAAATAATCTACATGAAAGCATTTACAAAATCAGATGTCTTAAGCAAAGTTAAAAAAAAGCTATTGGTAGCCTTATTCTGAACGATCAAATTGGATTGGAAGAACCTGAATGATAGGAAGCAGTTTTAATTTTTTCAACTCTGTTTTCTTTCCTGGAAACTTTGTCACCCAGATTCCTCGCACCAAAGAGAACCGTAGAGATAGAGACTGGGGGGTAGGCTAAGGGTGAGTGGGACGGAATTCAAAGTCCTCCCATCAAAATGAAAAGTCAGCCCATCCTTCCTCTTCTGTTAGACGGTTTCTAGTATTATATGAAGAGGACGTGAGACATTTTCACCAGGTCACTGTTTTCACTCCGATGAGCTACTAAACGATTTCTACATTTATTTTTATGTTTCACGATTGATTCTATGCTCTGTGCTGAGATGGATTTAATGGAAGAAGATTGACTGATCTGCATATCTATGATATCAGATTCCATCTAGTAAATATCTATAAAGGAAATACTCCATCCATTTTTGTTGCTGTTGTTGTTAATGTGATGTATATGCCTGACTTCACAATAGCTCTTTATCAGTGTGTCCATTTGTCACTAAATCAATTGCCCCTTTACATGATAAAAGGCTGATGTATGTGACTACTCGCTAGCGGAAGTAGTCATAAGGAAGATAGCTTCCCTCAGCTTAATTGCCATTTGAAAGCCAGTCACGCAACCGAATCATTTACACTAGCTATATCCCTTATTTTCGGAAGAGGACTGAAAACTTCAGTGACCCTTAGAATCAGATAAGCTTTTTACATAATTGAGACAACCAATATTCCATTTTCAATAGCTAATATCCAGGCTCCCTGAAAGGCATTTGAGAGAGGGAAATTGCCGTGCAATTAAAAGGGAAATGGAGCTGTCGAAAACATCTACAAGCTTCATTTTGGAAATTTAGAAACATATATGTTCGTTTTAGGCAGAGTGACATTGTGTGAGTATTGTGACAGAGCGCCAGAACAAAGAACGTACGTTGAGGAAAATCGATTTATCTGTGATGTGGGAAGTTAACTTCCAGAGTTAACAGGAGAAAAAAAAAAAACTTTCTCAAATGGTAGTTGCTTGAGGAATTAGATAATGAGCAGTTGAAGATAACTGGCACTTCCTTTCATTTAAAAAAATGAGAATTTTAGGGTTTTTCATAGCTGTCAGTTATAACCGGATAATTTTAGATGAAAGAGTATTTCAGGTTTACTGAAACCGCGTGTCCAAGTTTGCTGTCCCGTCTTAGAAACCCCACAACTCCCTTCAGGTAATCTTTAGCTCTTTACTCTTGAAGTCCTTAACCACAAATTCAGTTGCGTTGTGTCCGTCACAGCAATGATGACATCAAACCTGATCCTTGAAACAAAAGGGGCAGAAAGGGGATACGCCCTTTCCTCCTTGCCTCCTTGCCGTGAGGGTCATGGCAACACCTCTGTGAGCAAAAACAGAGAAGCAGAAAAGCAGCATGACATACTTATTTGAGCATCATTTCACATGACACAGGAGCCTTCAAAACTATGAGAAGACTATCTGTTTTTTGTTGTTGTTTTTTTTTTGAGTTGGAGTCTCACTCTGTCGCCCAGACTGGAGTGCAGTGACTGCTCCCGGCTACCGCAGCCTCAACCCGCTGGGCTCGGGCGATCCTTCCGCCTCAGCCTTCCCAGTAGCCGGAATTACAGGCATGCGCTACCACGCCCGGCTGATTTTTTGATTTATTGTAGAGATGAGGTCTCGCCAAGTCGCCCAGGCGGATCTCGAACCCACAGGCTCGGGCAATCCACTCACCTTAGCCTCCCAAAGGTGCAGGATGACAGGCTGAGCCACTGAGAGCCTAGGGTCACAAGTTTATGCTTCAGTGCCCGTAGGCTGAGTGGGAGTGAGGCCGGTCCTCAAGGCCTGTCTGCGCAGATTCTTCTAGGCTTCTCTGGGCAACGTGCCTTCCTCCAGGTCCGGGTAGGGCCCCTTGGAATGAGGGTCCTCCTTTCTTTTTTTTTCCTCCTCTTTTAATTTTTATTTAAAATTGTGGGATACAGTTCAGGACTAGCTACGCAAATATTCACCGTGCAGGTACCCTTGTCCATGAGGCATGTCCCCCTTCCCCAGGCAGATATCGACTGCTGTCAACCCCAGCTACCCATCCCCCCACCCCCCTCCCCGCAATCTCCCACCACTTTCAATCTCTGGACCTTGAACAACTGCCATATTCGTAATATCGTTATGGTCTGCTTTCACCCTGAAAGGCAGAGGGCAGGGCTGGAGCAAATGTTTTTAGGCTAGCTGGCTGGCTTTAGGGGACAGGCGTGACCGTCTTGGGGGAGAGAGATTCTAGTTTCTTGACCGTGCCGGGGCCAAGCGGGGATAGTGGCCAGAGGTTGGTGCCAGTCAGAGAGAGACTTTGCTCGTGAGCCTGCCCCTGGGGCCTTCACTTCGGAGTTTCATTCCGCAAGCCCCAGCAGGGCGATGCTGAGTCATGAGCCAGATCCTGGAAGACGCGAGTCACACCTGGCAGCCGCTGTTTTGTTTTGCGGGGTTTCTGTTGCCCTCCGTTCACACTGCAGCCTCTGCCAGCCAGGGTGATGTGACCTTCAAGGCACTGTCTTTCTCTTTTCTCATGGACGTTTTCTCTTAATGACCTCTAGTCTTAACTCATAGACGCTAGCCTGCTCACACCTTGTCCAGTCCCTTTTGGCGAAATCTTCTCATGTCTTGGCATCCCAGCTTCTTTATTCATCATCTACCTTATCTCTAAAGTTGTTCACTCTTTGAGATTAAATGCATCGCAATGATCTGGGATTGAATGCATCCCAAGGTCTCTTGCCAGTGGTGTGTATCTGCCAGCCACAGTTACGTTCAAATGACTGGAGCTGGGCTCACAGATGACCATGTCAGTTAGAAAACCAACATATATTGAATGCGCCTTTTTTTCCCCTCTCAAACTGCCCTTCATATTTAGATAAGATGTTAATGGACTACCCTGGTTTTATGAAATGTCTCTCTAGGGTTCTAAATAAATCTGTTTCTTACTGGCGAGAAAGTAGTTTAGACTCTTTTTTTTTATGGTTGGCAACGGCTTTCTTTTTTAAGACCGGATTTTACATGCATTTTGCACTTAGGTATTCTTGGAAAGTTTAGAGAGCAGTTCAAGCCTGCGTCGGTTCTGTTGCAATAATAATACTTGTTCCCGTCAGTTCTGGAGCTTCGGCGCACAGCCTCGGAGAGCACGCCTGCCTGGCCCACGGTGCGTGCCGTCGGTCTGCGCTGCGAGTGGCCCCCTTCACGTGGTTGCTCCTTTTCTTTCTTTGTTCTCCGTCCCCTGCCTGTCTTGGTCTCGCGCCGCCCACTCACGGGTGCTTAACATAGATTCGTGAGTGGGAATGAACTCGTGCAATGCGTGAAGAATTATTTTGGGATTCTAGATTTACAGAAATGCCAGAGCTTGAAGATTCGCCTTCCCTAGTATGCTCACCAAAACTTAGTATGATAACAGCTTTCCCATTTTTGCCAGCTTTATGGGAATAAGACAGTAAATCTCTGAATTTGAAGGTGTCTGGCTACTAGTGAATTTGAACACCCGTGCATACATGGTATTCACTATTCAGATTTAATCATTTTGAATATTTTCTTTAATTTATTTATCTGTTTCTCTGTTTTCGATTTTAATGTTTTAATCGAGGACTTGATGACTCCTTGTACCTTACAGACATTGATTCCCTGGCTGTCTTAGACATTTTAAATAATCCCCGAGTCTGTCATCAGTATGTGAATTTTGCTTACATCTTCCTTTGTTGGACACGTCTTTAATTTTGATATAGATGATCAACTTCCTTACAGTTTATGTTTTTGTTCTTAGATCACAAGTATAATATGCTATATTTTTTTCCATTAGCTTTTATATGTTGCACTTAGGTGTCTTTTTAGATTTTAGATTCAAGGATACACCTGCATGTTTGATACATGGATGTATCGTGCAGTGGAGGGGGAGGGGTCTTGGGTGACCCATCCCCCAGATCGCACACATTGCACCTCATAGGTAATTGCTTCACCACCCCCTTACCGGGGTCACCAGTGTCTGTTGTTTCCATCTTTGTGACCATTCAGCTCCCACATATGAGTGAGAACGTGCAGTGTTTGGTTTTCTGTTTCTGAGTCAGTATTTTTTTTTATGGCTGTGTAGCATTCCATGGTATATATATACATATATATATACACCACATTTTCTTTATCCAGCCAATCGTTGCTGGGCACTTCGGTGTGTTCCATGATTTTGCTCTCATGAACAGCACCGCAATGCACATATGAGTACAGGTATCTTTTTAACATATTGATTTCCTTACCTTTGGGTAGACCTTATTTGTGGGATTGCAGAGTCAGATGGTCTATGTAGGTATTTAATCCATCAAGATCTTTGTATATAGCATGAGGTGAGGGGTCAACATATTTTTCTCCATGGGAAGGAGCAGATTCCCCAACGGCATCTAATAATGTATTATTTTCTATTTTCTGTGATGATATTTTGTGCAAATGAATCTCTTCCAGTATAATAATTCTCTACCCCTATACTTTCTCCATACTTTTAGGATAAAATGACTTTACAGCATACCTTGACTACCATAAAGCAATTACCCACTGCTTTTTTTAAAGTTGACTTAGCTCTTTTTGTACTTTTGTTCTCCCACTTAAATATATGTGAAAGTTTTGAAAATTTTTCAGCAATAACAACAACAAAAACTCACAAGAATGTATGGATCAAATAGAGAGAATTGATTGGATGTTTTTAATATTAATTCGTCAAGCTATGAAAATAGTATATATCTTCTTTTATAGCAATATTAATCTATCATCTTAAAAGAAATGCTAAAATTTTTAACATAATAAATATAGGGATAGAAATGCTGCTAAGCATATATGTGATTCTCAGAGACTATAATATATCTTGACTGATTCCTTGTGTTTTTTCCATTAATTACAAAGAGAAGTCAACAGCTAAGAGTGAGATTAAAAAATAGACACTGGATGTTATAATAAAAATTAAAGAAACTTGGAAATTTTAATTTTGGTAAGTGGAGGTAGGGTTAT
The DNA here is from genome assembly GCF_000164805.1 of Carlito syrichta. NCBI lineage: Eukaryota > Metazoa > Chordata > Mammalia > Primates > Tarsiidae > Carlito > Carlito syrichta. The sequence goes on from NW_007245879.1 coordinate 514,012, forward strand.
TTGTTTTGATCTATTCTGTTTGGTGGATGAGAGAGGTTATCAAAATCATAAATGTGTTATGTGAATAAGACTTTCAATTCCTTATGATCCCACAGGGCAGACCAGTAACCATCTATGGTCTATAAGTTACAAGAAGGTAGATTTTTACTTTTATGCAAAAAAAACCAACATTCTCTATTAGAGCTGTAGAAATCCAACAGACTTTCATTAACATAGTGAGATTAGAAATGTCCAATCCACGCACAGGTTGGGCTAAAAGTCCTTGAAGGTCCCAGCTAATAATGAAATATTTTCTGTCCGAAGTTAAAATACTAATTTGGATTACCTTTATTTTATTGGTCATGCGTGTTCTGTTAGGCCAGCAGCAGTGATGTCATTGGCTAGAGCCAGATTTTTATGTAATCAAGTAAAATCACTTAAAAATGCATCTATATTAGCATCAATTCCTCAATCAAACGTTTTACAAAAAAGAAAGAACAGAAAGTCAGAATGAAGGAAATATCTTTAATTATTGTTTAGGTTTTGAAAAAAATATTATAATGCTCTCATCTCTCTTAATTTCTCCAGTAAAACTTTATGGGCAGACATTTTGGTCACTTTACTAGCTGGATCCAGAAATGTGGACACTAGGAGTGGAATATTTTTGTGGAAATCATCTTGTGATTTAGAACAGGGTCAGCAAACCATGGCTCACTGGCACATCCAGCCCGCCAAGTCCTTTTGTAAATCAAATCGTATTGAAACATAGCCATGCTCATTATTTACATATTGTTTATGACAGCTTTCACAATACAACAACAGAAGTTATCTGGCTCTTCACAGAGAAAGTTTGCCAACCCTCATTGTAAGAGATGGAGATGAAAAATGAGCATATATGGCCCTCACTAGAACTACATAGCTTGGATCTGGATATCTGGTATTGATGAGGATATGGATATAGGTCGACATATATATCTGGATATTGGTATATGTCGATATGTGTGAATAGATGTTGACATTGATACCGATATGTGGTGTTTTTTAGCCAGCATGGCTGATTATTACTGTTGCTAATATTTATATTAGCTACACTTCCCAAACAATTGATAGCCGTATCTCATTTATTATGCACATATTATGATGATCCTTTCTTTACAGAGAAGAGGATGAATTAAGGCTTAAGAGCAGAATAAGGATTTGGACCCTGAGCTTTATAACTATATAATTCATACTCCTAAACGTCATGTTATAGTTGAAGGCTAAAAAAAATAATAAGTAAGGTCAAATGTTATCTGCCCAAGCTTGATGGACAAATCTGTCTCCCCAGATATGGAACTATGCTGTCAGCAATTTTATTTTTTTGAGTTGGAGTCTCCCTCTGTCGCCCAGACTGGAGTGCAGTGGCTGCTCCCGGCCACCGCAGCCTTGACCTGCTGGGCTCCGGTGATCCTTCCGCCTCAGCCTAGCATTTCTTTTTGTAATAATTAATCCTCAGGTCATCTAAGCCACCAGTGGAAGAGGATTACAAAATTAACCAGAAAGGAGGGCTATGTAACTGCAAGACAGATGGCATTTCCATTTCTTGACAGAAAACACTGAGTTATTTTCCAGGCAATTGACAATGTAAGGCTGATGCGTGAACGAAGAGGCGCAAAGACTGGAGTTTCCTGCTTCCCTCCTCTACTAAGGGAGGACAATTCAGTTCATGAGGCCAAGATACCAATGAGCCACAAGAGAAACTCGGGCATGACACCCAGCTACAGGGCCAAAAGACGCTCAGAAAGGCACCAGGGCTTGCAGCGGCAGGCCGACCTTCAGCCACCACTGCAGGAGAGCGTGGGAAAGATCCTGCTCTTCGAAGACGCCACCGCAGGTCCTCGGGGCCTATGAGGAAGCCCAGAGAGCAACACCACCACTGCTTAAAGGGTTTCCATAAGGAAGTGTTTATATTCAACACATTCAGCATGAGTTAAAATTAAGATTTGTATTAACAAAGAGACGGACCTGGTTATAACAATCTTAGTGGAAAATTTTCCAGTCTGCCTGTTTAAAAAAAATCGATGACAGCTGAATTATAAACTATCCAAATCAGAATCTTACTGAAAAAAAATAAGTATCTGTGGTTGCCCAGGTTACACATAGCAACTGCCCCTCTGTTACTGGATGCATATGTTCAACTACGTTTTACTCTCCTGGAGAAAAAATCATTCAGTATTACAGGGGTTTTTTGGGGGGGTGGGGAGATCCGCCATAGATTCTAACTTAAGAAGCAATGTGTCTTAGTCAGTTCAGGCTGCTATTATGCCATAGACTCGGTGGCTTAGATAAAAAACATTTATTCCTTACACTTTTGGGAGCTGGAAAGGACAAGAGCAAGCCTGCTGCCAGCCCGATTGCTCTCTGGTGAAGGCCTTCTTCCTGGGTTGCAGAGGGATGTCTCCTTGCTGTATCCTCCCATAGTGGAGAGAGAGAAGCCCTCCTGTGTCTTCTTCAAGAGCACAACTCCCACCCAGCATGAGGGTGCCACCCTCGTGACTTCGTTACTTTCCAAAGGTTATGCCCCTACATATCGCTGCAATGGGGATTGGGGTTTCAACATAAGAATGGTGTAGTAAATCCTCATGTGTACCCCACAACTGTAAAATAAAATAAAATAAAGGATTTGGGGGAGCACAAATATTCAGTTCATGACATTCTGGCCCTTACCTCCCAAAATGTATGTCCGTCTCCTTGAAAAATGCATTCATTTCATTCCAACACCTCTGGCAGTCTTGACGTATTCCAATATCAACTCTAACGTTTAAAGTCTAAAATCACATTTAAATATTATCTGAATTAGCTACGGGTGAAACTCAAGGTTTAATTCCTCCTGAGGCAAAATTCCTCTTCAGCTGTGAATGCATGAAAACAAGAGAGTTATGTGCCTTCAAAATGCAAATGATGAGACAGGCACGGTGTTAGGTTGGTGGGCTGAGTGGGTGCTTCCGGCATGCAGAGAAGCATGTAAGGTCGATTAGAAAATAAAGTTTATTTAGAAAGCAGACCAGAGGAAAAGGGTGGCTCTGCCTATTCAAATTGAAGAAGGGGCCAGATGCTTAAGGAACATGTGGCAGCAGCTACTTGAGGTTGACAGCTTTTAAAGTCTCTCTCGGGAGGTAGTGGCAGCATTCACGGGAACTGAGTTCATGGTGATGGGGTCTGCTTCTGTCTCTGACAACCGGGTGGGTCAGTCACAAGCACTTGGACAAATGTGGGCCAGCAGCTGGTGGGTGGGTCAGTCACGGGTGGTCAATCACAGACACGGGAAGGGCTGGGCTGGTAGCAGAAAGATAAATTCTTGGAAAATGTTCATCTCAATGTCTTGTGACTCGGCCTGGGTTCCGGAAAAGGATGATGGTGTGGATGAACTCCCGGTGACCAGAGAAATTCCGTTTTGGGCTTTTTATCCTTTCGCCTAGGATGGACATTCCCATCCCGAAAGAGAGAAATAGGAGAGAAGTGGATGACTGTTCCCAAGCAAGGCCAAGACCTAGCATGGTAAACTTCATGCGACTTAGGCCTCGAGCATAGTCCTTGTTGGCTCAGTGATCCACCTTCCAGAACCACGGAGAAGAAGTTCTACCTTCTAGAGTCACTGGGGCCGTGGCCTTGTCTCCACAGCTCTTCTGGGTGAGGATCATCCCTCCAGGGCTCTGCTGGCCAAGGTCATTCTCCCATAGCTCCAGAAAACCCATCCTGAAGGCCAAGAGCAGTAGATATCTGTCACATTGACATTTCTGCTGATTTGGTTTCTGCGGTGGGCCTTTTTGCAGTTCGCAGATGAGCGCCATTTTGCTGTAACCTTGTAAGGTGGAGAGACAGAGTACCTCTCTCATACTTCTCTTTATAAGGGCACTAATCCCATCATGAGAGCCCACCCTCATAATCTGATTGCCTCTCAAAGGCCCTGCCTCTCAATACTATCACATCGAGGACTGGGGTTTCCACATATGAATTTTGGAGGGGCATAAAGTTCTTTTTTTTTAGTTTTAAAACAAAGCTTATTAGATAAAGAAGAGAGGAAGGAAAGAGAGGCATGCCAGAACTGGCATGGGTGAGAGAAATTGCCACAAAAGTTTAATTCCTAGCACAATGCATATGGTAAGTTCTTGGCAGGTGCTGGTGGGAAGAAGAATGGATATTTGGAGAGATGAATGGGGTTTTCTCAGAAAGATCAACCTGGAAGAGCTGAAGCATGGATTATCTACTTAAAAAAAAAGAAAAAGGGACTGGGACAATTAAGCTGATATGAGGGAACACCTATCACATGATTTAAAGATATGCTGATCAGGACTGGCAAAAGCCGACAAACACAGCTGTGATACTCATCATCGTTGCTGATACTTTCACAATGTTCATTGCCGCATAGAGTACCATATTCTTAAAAAGATTTAAGATGTCCTCTCAGCTCTGAATATATGCAGACTTGGGCTGTGTTCAGCTACCACAGTTGCTAAACCTCCAGTTCAAAAGAGACCCACATGGAGAATTGACAGATCAACCCCAAACCTGGTGTCTTCTCCTTAGAGCAGCCATGAGTATTCTGAAAGTTGGTATAAAGTGAAATCAAATGGTTGAGTGTCTAACTGGGACACAGCAAACAGAAGAAATCACTGAATCAGACTTTTTGTGTGTGTGAGTAAACTAGTTCTCATTTTCTGGGTGTAAATCAGGCACCTGAGAAACCCTCTGCAAACTGTCTCAGTCCACAGGGTCACGTGGAACTAAAGGAGGAGGCTTACAAAATAATTCCTGAAAATAAATGCTGTCTTGTCAACTCTGAAATTTCAAGAGCTCTACTAACTTCACTATGGAATTGTTATTTAAAACACTCCTCCTATCTCTTACTGATGAGGGCAATGCAGATACTACTAATCAAATTGCCTGTCTGCTGGTTTCCAAAGAAACCAACTACATGATCCCCTGAAACCTGTCAGAAATAATGTTAAATGATATATACCTGAGCTTAATGTAAGTCTCAGCTTCCCAAACACCTGTTATATTTTCCTGTGTTCAGCAAAGAAGTCCCGGGAAACATCTATGTCCCATGAACAAGCTTATTTGTCTCCATAGGTCATGACCTCGTTTCTAGGACGTGGATGGTGATTCACGAGGAAAATTCAGCTTCCTATTTTTCAAGTGGACTCGATACTTAATTCCATTACAGCTGCATAGTCCTTTCTCAGATCATACTTTTATCAGTTGTAGTATCTGCCAACCATGAAATGAATAAAGTAGTATGCCCCAAAAATAATGCACGTAATTCATTGCAATAATGGAGTCATTCACTCACCATTTACTGAGAACTATCTGTGTTCTCCATTAAAAGCCAAGATGGAGAAAAATGGTTGTGAAATAGAACAAGACATATCGACGGCCTTCAGAAGTGTACAACGTATCAGGAAGATGAGGATTTACAGAGCTATGTTGTAGAAATGAATGATATAAATTCCAAAAGAGAAGTAATGAATAAAACTCTAGGGAAGTCACAGAAGATACACCATGTCTAAACAGGACATATTTAAGTCTGGTATCGTGAAGTTGTTGGACCTAGTGATAATCCCCTGTATGGGAGATTATGGAAGGGAAAGGAATGTCTGGGTAAAGGGCTGTGAAGTTGTAATGTAGAAGGAGTGTTTAGAGTGCACGGTGGGGATTCTGGGCTTTATTTTTATCAGGTAAAACTTGAAAGTTAGTAAAGATTTTTGAGTGATATGATAGCATACATAGAGTCATGCTTTGTAACGATCAAACCTACAGGGATATGAAAGCAGGAAGACAAGAAAACCTCTTGACTTCACAAAGGCAGTGAATGTTTGGTTCACTATTGTAGGTGCTCAATAAAGTTTTTATTGAATGAATGAATCAATTTCCTGATTTTGTGAGGGCCATGAAATGAAAGTAAACTTTTATTGGAGATACTCTTAGAATGCTTTGGGAAAATGTGCAGTTGTGCAGAGGTAAAATATGCGAGAAATGCCCAGTTTTTTTGGATAAAGAGTAAGAAGTATTTAAGGTTCTGTCTGTGGACTATCATTATTACTTTGGTGTGTTTCATGTTGTCACCTTTGGGCTCTCTTTGGCCCCTAGTCATCAACACGGAGGGAATATGTTGAGTTGAATGAGGAGAACAGGGGACGCATCCCGCACAAGTCAACGTCTTCTCGATAGCTGCAGAGAAAGGCTTTGCAGAGAGGGCAAAGGAGGTGAGTGGGCTGTTTAGAGGCGCCTTTCAGGGCAGACTGATGGGCTGACGGTAACCCAGGAGGGAGAGGAGGGAAATGATGACGCCTTATTACTCCACGTGCTCTGTCTCCTCCTCAGCTGGGTCGATGGGTAGAGAAGACATCTGATAGCACAGCAAGCTCTGGATCTGGAAAGTGGTGCGGATGCCTACCCAACTGCAGTCTCTGCCACCAGTGAGGACTAGAAACCTGAGCCAGAGAGACCCCAAAATTGGGCCAGGAAGAAGGAGGAGGCATTACCTGCGGAGGAAGAGTCAACCATTGGATCCAACATTTACCTTCTGAAAAACACAGCCCTGCCAGAAAATTGGCTACTTTCTTTCTTTTGGTCTTTTCTTTGCCTGGGGGAACAAAGACTGAAAAGTACAACCTAAGCTTTATTCTCCATTTTGTTTGGCATGTTTATACACCCAAATTCTTAAAACTAAAGACACGATAGATGACCCACTTGTACAGTGAGAGCTCCCCTCTCTGCCACCCTCCATTCTTCCCGTGTTGCTCTCACAGTGACGTCTGCAGCTTGATCTCCATTTTGAGGGATGGAACGCACTAAGACCTTCAGCCAATGTTAGCATTGGCCCCCCCCCCAAGAAAAAAAGGTTATTTTCCCACCTCTGTCCCAGAGGGGTGTTTGGAAATGAAATATGTAAGGAAATCAAGACCAGAATTTGTAATTCTAGAGCTACTGAAAAGCCAGTTGAGGAAAAAATCAGTTTAGCAGACATTTTGGAACACAATGTGGTTGAGCCAACTACGTTTCCTTTTTCATAAGTTGAAAAATAAAAAAGGGTTTTCTTTTAAAATTCAGGTTCCATCTCTACTTTTGCTTGAGGTTTATTATAGCTGAAAGACTAGTTTTATACATTAAGGGGTTTTTTTTTTTGTTTCTTTTTCCTCTCTTTCTCTCTCTCTTTTTTTTCTTAAAACATGCATGAATGGTTTCTGATTTCTTCTCATCCGGATATTCGAGAACAATTTTAGGAAGCACCACATTTTACTGCATTGCATTTTCAAGTGTTCTTTCCCATCTCTTCTTACAGAGCCTATCCAAAATGTGTCTTCTGATGTTAAATACCAGTTGGCATTTTTAGTTTGGTTGGAATAGAATTGCAGAATTTTGCTTTTCTTAATTGTGAACGAGGCAGACAGTTATCTACATTTTTTCCTTCTGCATATCTAAAAATGCATTCAATTCTTCAGCAAATATTTAGTTCTCTTATTATACAAGACATTGGAAGGCATTACATCGAAGAACCGATTACAGTGGAAGTTCCTAGCTGTAAGGTAATCTGCTGGGGAAACTTTGGTCTGGGGGACTTTCCTGACTCCATTCAAAAGATCTCCTAAAGGCAGCTCGCAGATGACTCCATGACTCTGAGAGGCAACCGCTTCTGCTGGCTCAGGCAGGAAACGTACCTTTTCAGGAAGGTGTACTCTGTGCCAGTTACAAATCCTTTTAGCAATGATTACTGCAAGCCGTAGTGATTTTCTCCAACGTTATTACTCACCTTGAGGGGGAAAAAGTACACTTTAAATGGTAATTTAATGATGAGCTGTAAAATATAGATTTGAAATCATACGTGTTGCTTATACTTTCAGAATCTCTAAATGTATGCAAACAAAACAAGAAAAAATAGAAATAAGAAAAATAAGAAAATAAAATGAGAAAAAGTTTATCAAAACATTTTCTTTTTCTTTTTTTTTTTTTTTGCGTTGGAGTCTCACTCTGTCACCCAGACTGGAGTGCAGCGGCACGTTCCCGGCCACCGCAGCCTTCATCTGCTGGGCTCAGGTGATCCTTCAACCTCCCTTCCAAGTAGCAGGAACTACAGGCATACGCCACCATGCCAGGCTAATTTTTTTGACTTTATTGTAGAGATGAGGTCTCGCCAAGTTGCCCAGGCGGGTCTCAAACCTGCAGGCTCAGGCTATCCACTCACCTCGGCCTCCCAAAGTGATGGGATTACAGGCTGAGCCACCGAGCCCAGCTCATCAAAACATTTTCAATGAATATATCAGAGTGGAAAGAAACTAATACAATAATACATGTCTGAACTAATAAATAATAACTAATGATAATGTTTAAACATTTTTAAGTTAGAAAGTAGTCGCTTCTTTTTCACAGTAAGACATTTATCTAGTTGGCTAGTTTGGCTTTGGTCAGTGTACTTTGTAAAGTTGAGCTCTGTACCCAGAAAGTAATAAAAATATTGAAACAACAACAATCTAAGGAAGTCATGAAACATATTGTCAGGCACTCTATGAATATTCATTGACATTTCTCTAAATATTAATCGATCATTTGATAGAATAAGAGCTTTAACCCCACGGCAGGAATATAAAGAAGATGACTTTCTCAATTCTTCCTAACCTTTTAATTTATATGTAACAATTTAAAAATAGTTTTTCACAAATGCCCTTAAGCACCTGATATTCTTCTAGGATGAGTCACCTTCAGCTGCTGCCTCTAGTTCCTGTCGCTTCAAGGCAGTACAGGGAATGGCATATCTGAAATACTACACCAGACATATTTTATCCATCGGACATGTTGAAGCGTGTACGAGGGTGAACTCCCCCCAGAATAGCAGAATTATCTTTTGGAGGGTGGGCCCTTTGTAATACAGGCTTCCCACACGAAGTGAGTGGTCTAGGAGCCCCTTGGCGTTCGCGTCCCAGCAGACGTTGTTGTGAGAGGCTGCATTCAACTCAATGAATTTTTTAGATTCTTTCAACGCATTTGCCCATTTCGTAATGGATGATTTAAAAACACACACGCCCACAGCACTCCTAGTGTTCAGTTTTTGATGAAAAATAATGGCAGACCCCCATGCCTCACCATCCCTATCCACCAGATCTCACCCCAAGCAAATTTTCTTGTGTTTCCCTGGATGAAAAAAGCGTTCAAAGGGAAATGTTTTGCCAACGTGGAAGAGGTGAGACAAAAAACAGCAGAAACACTAAAGGGCATCAAAGTTGACAAGTTCAAAGACTGTTTTGAGCAGTGGAAAAAGCATCTCAGTAGGTGCATTGCATCAAATGGAAAGTACTTTGCAGGTGACAGGTTTAGACATGTAAGAGTAAATACACTTTTTTAATAAATAAGTTATGTTTTGGGGGTCTTCCCTCATAGGTCTATAATAAATTATCTATTTTTACATTTTATATAGGTGAGATGGTCATAGACATTCCCTTTGTGTGTGTGTGTGTGTGTGTGTGTGTGTGTGTGTGTGTTCATGTTGGCAGCTCTTGTCGTCATTACTAGACTCCTGTTTGCTTTCTTCCTCCAATGTCTGTCATGTACTGTGCTCCTATATGGATTAGTTCAAATCATGTAATCACTAGATCTCATTTACTGGCATTTTTGAAGTACTATGAAAAGTATAGTGATACATTGTGGGCTTCCGATAGCTTCCAGTTAGTGGTGGGTTAAATATTGCCATAGAAGTAAAAATAACCATAAATAAGAAAGAGACTCAGCAAAGTCTGGAGTAGTGGTGAAACATATAGTGGAGCTCTTAGAGCTTTGTAAAGCAGGTTCAATTTGAAGTATGTTTGGAAGATGAATACTAAACCTGGCAGCATTTTAATGGCTAAATCAGAGAATCCAGAAATGGGGATACTCACCTGAGTTAGTTGTGCTGGTGACTGAAAATCAAGAATAGGACCCATCTAGTAAAGAAAGGGTGGGAACTGGCAAGATCCAACTCAAGAAGTAGAAGAGATTCCTGAGTAAAAAGTGTGTTGGTTGAACCTAACAATGCTGAGAGTAAAGCCTTGGGGAAAGGACTCTATTAAGTGGACAGTGGAGGAAAATAACCCATTCAGGTGACTGAAGAGAAGCAGGTGTAGACAAGGGAACTCGACAAGGCAAAGCATTTAAGATGATCCAAGACCACAATCGATGGCTGAGCCCCTGCGTTTGGAGTTAAGAGGTCAATGTGTAATGAGCCTGCACATGTACCCCTTGGATCTAAGTAAATAAAATTAGGAGGTCATCGATTAATTTGATGAAAGGAGCTTTGGTGGTTCTCTGATGGTCAGATCAGATTAGGAAAGCATAAGGGCAGGTTGCAGCATTCAGGAGGGTTGGGAGAGACTAGTCTTTTAAAAGTGTGGCAGAAAAGGGAAGAAGAAAGGTGGGAGCAGACTGTGTGAGAAGCACAGTTGGGTGCACATTTATTCTTACTTTTGTAAAATTAAAGTGAAAGGGAGGAGCGGGTGTAGAAGGGTGGTTAACATAGGAGAAAGAAACTTGCTTAGGATAATTAAAATAATGATAACAATTGTTTATTGAACTCTTAGTATATGCTAGACAGTATTAGAAGCACTTTACATAAAATAAGTCAATTGCCTCCCAACAAATCTACATTAATGCAGGCGCGATCGCTCTTCTGACGAATGCACAAAATGTCGAACCGGACAGGCACATCAGATGGTTTTTCTTGTTTGTCCTGCACTCGTTCCCATCGTTAGAGTCCTAGGTAATGTTTGGAACGCCTCCGTCCCAACCTTCCCGTACTGCCATCAGTGAATCAATTGCTCGCAACAAGATGAGGACACCTGGATCTCTTACGAGCACCCCAGATGATTAATAAAGTATGAAAAATGACCCGAGTGTGTGGATATTAATGGCGTTGAAAGACGTAAAAAACTTTCCAGTGCTAAGAAGCTCCAGCGTAGTGGTTGGAAGTGAATGAGTGAGTTGTCCACCTGGTGATGGGGAAGGGTACAGCACATCAGGCTTCCTGCTTGTGACAGGCTGTCCTTGTCATGTCCGGCGGGAGTCGGTACTACACATACAGTCAGCTGATATATCCCATCCTGTGCCACTTGACTTTGGTCTGCAATTATGTTAGTATTGCATTAAATGTTGCTGTTAACACATGAATGAATCTGTCAGTGTTGACTCTGACTCTGCCTGGGCCTTCACGCTCAGCCCACTTGCCCTGGCTTCTCCACCCCACCCCCACACACGAACACGTCCATTACGTTGACTTTATTGAAAAGTTCTTAGAGCCTTCAACTCTTCAGCCAAAAGTGAGATATGAAATACACTGAAATATAAATAATGCATCGGATCTCCTTTGCTAACTTCCACCCGATCTGGGCAACTGACATTTGCAATTTTAACAAACTGGAGGCATGGTGGCCAAGAAGAGAATATTTGGAATGGAGTCAACTGCAGTTAGGATGCAGACTGGAATTCTAAGAAAGTGTTCTTTTTCATCTGGCTCGTGTATATAATTCGAGTTCACGGGAGGGATCGTCACACTCAGATGGTGAAATGCACATCTGCAGACAACTCCCACCCAAACAACTGAGCAACGCTCCCCACCAAACTCTCCCTGAGGCTTGCACTTTTCAGTAAAGACAATGTCTCTTCTTCCAAAGAGCAGCAGATATGTCGGACATTTGAGTATTAGATTGTAGATACGCTTGCCTTTTAAACTTCGGTCTAATCTCTGTTGCGTGTGAGCACACTGCAGCATTTCAACAAGTGTTTTCTTTGGAATAATAATTCAAGGAGATGATTTGTAGGGGGAAAAGAAAGTGTCTGGTGGCCATACTTGACTTGAGAAAAGCTGAGCACACCTGTCCTGGAGACTCACAGTGCATGTTAGCAGGTTAAAAGTTCTAGAAGTCCAGTAATAGAAATTGTGGGTTTTTCCTTCTTTTTTTTTCCTGCTTATTACAGTATTTCCCAAGTTTATTTGAACATGGAAAGACTTTTTTCCCACAATCATATTAAGGGAACGCCCCATAAAATGAGATTTTTATTGGTGATGAGTGTTTTGTGTTCTCCTTCCCATTGCCAAAAACACATTTTGTGAAATGTGGCAGTCTCTGAGGGACTCTGGATTTCTTGGTACAAGAGCAGAAAGAGGAAGTTCAACATTTTTGCGTACTCATGTGTCAGTCATATTCATACTTTTTTATAAATGTATACTTTTAGTGATATAAAATGGTTGAATCTTTGGAAAGTATCAGAAGATAAATTTGATTTATTTCAAAAGCAGTGTTTCCTCATAGGGCTTAGAAACTAACAAACAGGAGACACCTGCATCTCGTCAATGTCAGTGCAAATGCCTTTAAAAAGAACTTTGTAATGCAATCTCATGCATTTGATTTAGGATTTTAAATTTTTTATGGAAGAACATTGCATTAAATTTTCTCACACATGCATCTCCAAAATTACCAAGCATTAGATTAAAGACAAACCAATATCTGGAATAGGAAACAACAAGCATAATAATTTAGTAAGTGCTTGTATCATGATTTTATTTCCAGTGTGCAACATAGAAGCCAGCACACACACACACACACACACACACACACACACACACACACACACACACGGCATTCAATAATACGTATTGAATGTGATACTCATAAATTTAAGGCTGTATTTTATTAGTATAAAATGGAATACATTGACTGAGACTGGGTCCTTGATATAAAATCAAGCTATCTCCAATTTCAAATATACTTGCGAATTTAAATTCTCTGTCATTGCTGGTCAACACCAATATCTCAGGAAAACTGGAGACTTCTGTTTAAGTGGGTTAATATCTCCACAGTGAAGGTGTAGGTAGATGCCTAATCACTGACGAGGCTAAATTGATTCTCCTCTTTTGCTTCCCTTTGTCCCTTGGAGAATGGAGGCAGATGTCAAGCTTCCTCCCAAGTGCCAATTCCACACTTCAAACCACCTTAAAGCTAAATCCATCAGATTCCCAACATCATTTTTTCACAGACCTGGAAAAGACAATACAGAAATTCACATGGAAGCACAAAAGAGAACATGAATAGCTGAAACAATCCTCAGCAGAAGGAACCAAGTGGGAAGTATCACACCTCCAGACTTTAAATTTTATTACAAAGCTACAGTAACCAAGATGGCCTGGTTTGGGTACAGGAATAGGCACGTAGACCAGTGAAGCAAGACAGAAAATTCGGAAGCAAAAACAGGATCTGTCAACCAACTGATTTTTGACAAAGCCACCAACCACAATCACCGGGGAAAAGAGACCATGTGTAGCAAATGGCACTGGGAAAACTGACTGGCAACATATAGAAGAATGAAACTGGCCCTTACCTCTCCCCACGTACACAACTCACCTCAAACTGGATCAAAGACCTACATGTAAAGCCTCAAACTACACGTGCTGACAATTTTATATCAGTGCTGTGCAATGCCTATGTACTAGTAAAGCCCCAATCTTGAGAAGATGCTGTTCATGAAAACGCTGTATCTTCTCCTGCAGAGGAGTTTTGTGGTCATGATCACTTCAGGTGAGGCCAATTTTGCCTGTGCCACTGATGGAGAGCCAAGAAAGAAGCAGTGTGCATTTTCAATGCAACTTGCAACAAAAAAAGGAGAACTCTTGCTTTTATACTCCAGATTGAGGAAATTGTCCTCTTCTCCTTGTATCATTACTCGTACTGAAAGAATGACGTCTATTTGACCATAGTTCTGTTAAGTTTGTTTTGAACATACCCATTGCATTGTCTGCCTTTTAGGAAAGACCAAAAATGGTTTCTGGAAAGTATAATTTCAGACACCATGGTGAATACGCCTCACCCGACGTGCTACTCACAAGAGCTGAATTCCGCCATCCTGCAGTCACGCAGTGTTGGACTTTTGGCAGAAGGGCCTCTCTGAGTAGAGCAGCTGTCTTGAAGAGCAGTGCTCAGAGTCGAGCTCTGTGTATCACCCTACAAAATATGTCATAAGTTGCTTTCAAAAACGAGGAGAGCAGCTGTAGAATAGAGTCTCCATGAAACATTATATAAAATTCACCTTCCCGTCTTAGAATACTTTGTTAATAAGAAGGATAACCTTGATCTTATCTGCATTAAGCTATGGAAATCACTAATCCATTTAAGAACAAAATCCCACCAAGTTTCTCTCCTTGCTTTCTGAACCTCAGTGCTTATTAGGAACAAAACAAATACAAAGTCTAATGATGACAAGAGCAAGCCATTTCTTATTTGCTATTGATCTTTCACGTTGTTTTCCATGGCGATTTGTTTGTGTAGCCCAGTTACACACACACACAAACACATGCACACAAACACATACACACATAGACGCCAGTACACACGAGCAGCATATGTGCCTGTGAAAACTGTCTGCGGGGATGTCCAAGAAGACTCTTAGATTTAAATGCCAAACAATTTGGCTACTGAAGCTAATTAAAACAGATGTTTGTGAATATTGAGAAGAACTTTGTATTTACATTTTGTGTCTTTTCATAATAATTATAGCTGTTAATGGTCTATTTGATACTATTTTGGAAAATGTGACAGTGAATTTAAAATGCATTTCAAAAATGTGTTTGCAGAGTTTGGAAAGCCCTGCAGACTTTTCAAATAACATCTTTTATATATGCAAGAAAATTATGATGCTGTGAAATGTGTACCCCATGTGACTTGAAAACTGTCATTCACAGACCTTGGTCAGGCCAGAAGGCCTGTAAGTTTTACTCAAACAATTCCTTTTTTAATAGTCATCATTGCTATCACCTCAGCATAAATTGCAGGTTAGACAGGTGGACCTATTTCTGTACCTTTTGTCTTTTTTCCAAATCATTTACTGGTTCTCCATTTTTGCTGTTATCAACTCTCTCCTTGATCAGAGCAAAAGCAACTTTTTCTCTTTTATCTTATTATCACCATCCTCTTACCTGACCAAGTAGTATTTATTCCAAGACACCTATACACTTTCTAGTCATTTTTCCAACCAATAACTCTAGATTACTCATATCACTTATTGTAAAATCCATTTTTTAGGAAGTCTCTCTTGTCTCTTGGCATTGGAGTTTGTGTCTGTTTGCACACATTTCTGACTTCCGGCCCCTGGATGTTGAGTGAACTGAACTCCCCCTCCACGTCCCTCGATGCTTGCCACCTGTACAAGCCACTCACTCAGTCTTCCTGCTGGACACTCCTCGTCTTGGTTCACCTGTCCCATTAGGACCTGTCCTAGCTCTTCTTAATTCAAAGCATGAATCCATTTGCTGACTTGCCTGCACGAATGGCATACCCCAATCGCATGTCGAATGGTCCAGGCTTAGGATTCCTTGCTTAGCAAGCGCTGTTCCTCTTCCCAGCGTGTCTCTTTTTAGTCCTGGCCTGTCCTTCTTCCTTTTTCGTACTTTTCATACTTCTAAGGCCTCATCCCTGACCAGTCTTTCTCCGGGCATCTCTCACTATTCTTTAACAGAGGCTCAACCTTCTGCTTAAGCAGACTTAGGACTGCTCACCACACCTCAAGGAAGATCATGTTTTCCTCTGTACATTTCCTTTCGGTTAGCCAGAAACGCCCTCCATAAATACAACTCCTCTTTCAGACTATGCAAGCCTTGCTTTCCCACCAGAGCACTGCACTATGAGGACCTCTCTCCATCTTATGGACCTCTGTTCTATGTGAAGCTTATATCACAGCACAAGAGAAAATGGACTCTTCTTTCCTATGCCTGTGCATCTCCCGAATCAGTTTGCAGTCTCCTTGCGAGCCAGAAGAGTCACAGCCACTTCTCGTGATTTTGTTTTTCTCCGTGGCCTAATGAAATATTGAGACCCTAGTAAATTTCCCAAAATATCCGAAGTGTGAATACAGCAAGTCCTCTACATACGAACCTTCAAGTTGTGAACCTTCAACGATGAGAACATGCGATTACATGTCCCACCACGTAAGTTCGCATGTCTGTTGTACGTTGTCATGAGTGTGTACCCTCTATAAATGGTTGTTTTCTTTTGTGTGTGTGTTTATTTATTTTTTATGTATTATTTGTCTTATAAACCTAGCATAGCACAGTACTATAGAGCTGATTGTGTGAGTTGAATACCTAAGCTAGTTGTGTTGGACTTGGGAAAAAATTTGACTTACAAATGTACTCTTGGAACAGAACTCTTTCATATGCAGAGGACTTACTATACTAATAAAATAGCTTATCAAAGCTTTAGCCATAGACTTTGTAAGTTCCATGAATCTTTCTGAATATCTCGAACTTATTTTATTGATATTTCTTCAAAATGGCTATTATTTATTTATCTCTCTTTATGGCATATTAAACTTATATACACTCAGAAATCACCCTAAGATTTTTTAACAACAAAACAAAAATAAGTTATAAGAACAGAAAGACAGGCAGATGAAAAACTGAAAGGAAGTGAGAACCTAAGGAAACAAAATATGACATTTCATCGGAGTGACACAGAAGATACAGCCTGTTCTCAACTCACAAATGGCCCCAGTTGGAGCTGTGGGCAATTAATAAGGGGCAGAAATAGCATGACATCAGGAAGCTTAGCATCTTGCTGATGTTGTGGCCCTCAGCCACCCGCCGACCCAAGTAAAGGTGCCATATTGCCTGAACCTGAGAGCGTGCAGGTGTGCACTAGCAGCTGAGGGCGCGTCAAGTATAGGAGTTACCTGAGCATGCATGGTGGGGGCTTCTTACATTTGTGAGCTCAGCGCATCTGTGCTCTCCTCTGAGAGCCGAGCTCTCCTGGGAAGAACAGCTCTTGACTCCGCTCTGTCTTGTTCCGCATGAGCCGAGGATGAAGACTTCATCCTATGACTGTAGCCTTCAGCTGCAGGGATTTCTCTAGAGACGGGGACTGTGACTGCCTCAGGGCCATCAGAGCTTCTCAGGGCAAACTGACAGAGGTGCTAGAAAGACAGGGCCTCAGTTCCTCTGAGATCAAGCATGTTAAGGGCGATACGAGCCTGGGGACGTGGAGACTCTCCACACAGTCTCATAGAGAGAGGCTCCTTGAGAGTAAGGACAGCATAAAGCAAAGCAGTACCCAGAAATTGTGGCTCTTGTGGATTCTGGTGGCAGTGTCTGAGTTCACGCCACCAACTTCTGACTTCAGACTATTCAGTTACTTGAAACGGTAAATTTCATTTTCTATTTGAGCAGTTTAGACCGAGTTTCTAGCACTCTGAAATAAAAGAATCATGGCTAAAGCAGTGATCATGAAGTACCCTGCAGAGCAAAGAAATTGTTGAGTTTGTGGATTAAGTAGAACGAAATCAGAAGACTCTCTCAGAATTTCTCATTTTCCTACAAACTCCAAAACTGGGTGGGGATAAAAAATCCATACTTTATGATTACTCGCTAAAAGTATAAAAGAACCACTCAGAGTCTGGGTTTCACAGAAAAAAAAATAGATTCCAGCTAACACTTGACAGTAACAGCTGTACTTGAATAAGGATCACGTAAGTACTGTCTAAGTTTTCTAAATACTAACTCCAGTAACTCACAGCAGCAGCAATTTTTCATCCAGCATTCTTTCCCAGCTCAGTATTAAGAAGCTATCTTTGATAAATTCTTCAGCACATGTCCACTTGCTGAAGATAGCATTTTTGCTAATTCTTTTTCAAGCAGATTGATGGCAGACACAAGAACAAACGTCACTTACGAAGAAGTAGAGAGATGCTCAGGAGATAAAGCCAGTTCTTCTACCACAGAGGAGCTGCATGGATATTGACCTCGCTTGGCATATGACATTATCCTATTCAAGGATTCCAAATATATACTAGAAACTGTGTATAATGCAAGAGTTTATCCAAAAGGGGAGAAAGGGATGACGAGGTTGGACCCATTAGAGTGTTCTCAAGGAGAACACTTTGATAACAGCAAAAGTTCAGCCCATAGAGATTTCCTGAGAAGGGTATCTGGAAATAAATTTCCAGAGATACTGAAAAAACTAACATTGCTTTTTGAACAGTCTGTCTTTATTTTTTTGTTTTTGTAATTTGAAGACATTAGTTGCATAGAAGAGAAAATTACTAAAATTCAACATAAAATTACTAGAGTTCAACATATTCTTTTTACTTTTGATGCAACTACATGCTCATAGCCAAAGATTAAGTGGAAAACTAAAAGAGTTACAGAATTTGCTGTGTTGATGTTGTAGTTAACTCAGCTCCTCAACCTTCACAGCATGGATAAAACTTCAAGCCAAGGCTACATGCAAAGGAAGTGTGGACAAAACATTCCAAAAGCTAGAAATGGAAGGAATGAGTGGTGGTGAGGGGAGGAACACTTGGAGGAAATGCCATGTACACAAAAGACCTTAGTATTGACCTTCGTATTTCTAGAAGATCAAGTGTAAAAGTCTGGCACATTAAATTGTAGCTCCTATTACTTATTGAGATCCTTCTGTGGGTCAGATATTTTGAAAACATCTTAACTTCTATTTCTAGACAAGAAGCAAAAGAAACCAGATTTCCTCGGCTATGACATAACCAAATAATTGACAGAATATATGAAACAACAGTTTGGAAGACACTGGACATCGGGCAATGAACAACGCTGATTCCTCAGAGGCAGGAAGAAAAGGAGAATCGCATGGTTTTCTCAACTTTTATTGCTTTGAGAGTAGCTGGGCTGGGGTGCAGGCAGGTGGAGCCCAAGCAGAGCCTGGAAGACCCTGAGGGGCAGAGGTGACATTGAGAGTCCAAAGGGAGCAAGGATTAGACCTCATGGGACAACTGACCAGAAAGTAGAAGACTAGAGGAGCAAGAGATGCTAAAGGTCTTCCTGTACACATGAAGCAAGTACCTGAGGCTGAGGAACCACACAAAAGATTAAAGGTAACAATGCCTGGAACAGTGGGGAATAATTAACCCTAGACTGAGCACCGGCCTGGCACTACTGAAAAAGAGTCTTAAAAACAAGACCCCAAAATATCAAACTATTTTCAGGTAACTCAAATACACCCAAGAACAAAGCTCAAAGGTATTATAGGAATGCAGAAGTGTCCATAAACCAACCAAATAAAATTAACAGTCTATACTGGAAAATTACCAGATACGCAAAGAAGCAGGAAACTGTGACCCATAAGGAAGAAATATGTCAACTGATCAAAAAAGATCTGGTACCAGCCCAAGTGTTAAAAGTGCCATTAAAACAATTTTTGTACCTATATTATTACTGTGCAAACCTCCCCCCACACACACACACACACAAAATCAAGACATGAAATCAATCTCTGTCTAGTTATCTACATCTATCTATTTAATCTGTAATCCATCTAACTTTTAAAAGACCGTAAGTGTACTTCCAAAGATGAAAACTGCAACATAGGATGTGGTTCATTGGATGCAATTAAAGGTAGATTAGATTGCCAAGAAAATATTAATTAATTTGAGCATCTAGCCATAGGAACCATCTACAATAAAACAGATAAAAGAGAATTTCTAAAAATTAGCACATTATCAGTCAGCTGTGGGACAATTTCAAGCAGGCTTATCTTTATGGAATCGGAGTCCCCATAGGAGAGGAAAGAGAGATAAGTTTTGTGTCTTATTTTTAAATGAATAACTTAATGGTAGAAAAATTTCCAAATGTGGTGAAAACCATGAGCTCAGTGAGGAGTTTCTTCTCCCCTGCCCAATATACGGCGTCTTCCCCAGCACCACTTCCTCAAGTCTCTGACACTGTATGGATGTCCAACAATTCAACTCAATTCTGACACTCTATCTGGAGTCAGTGTCAGACACTGAAAGTTAAAGGGCTCGGTCACACAAGGCTCCCCTGCTTTAGACACCAATTTCAAGTATTCATACTTTTGCTCAACCTGCTTTAAATAGGGAGTTCCCATTAGCCTCCTTCAGGCTCTATAATTTGCTAGGATGGCTGACAGAACTCGAGAAAGCACTTCATTCTAAGGCACTTTGATTTAATAAAAGGACACACAAGAACAGCGAGACAAAGAGGTGCATAGGTCTGGAAGGCTCCCAGGCACAGAAACTCCTGTCCTTGTGGACCTGGGCACTCCAATCTTTTGGCATGTGAGTGTGTTTGTAAACCTCAGCTCAATGTTGTTTAGGGAATTTTGTAAAGGTTTTATTCCTAGGCATGACTGATGAACTCAACAGCCATTGGCAATTAGCTCAATCTAGCTACTTTCCCCTCCCCAGAGGTTAGGAGATGTGGTGAACTCTCCAAGCTTCTAATTAAGGTTTGACCTTCCTGCTGACCAGCCTCTACCCTGAAACTATCTAGGGGCCAGCCAAAAGTTGCCTCACTGGGATAAGAGACACTCTTATCACCCTTGTCACTCAGGAAATTTCAAAGATTTTAGGAGCTCTGTGCCAGGAACTGGGTACAAAGACCAAATGTCTTTCTGTGACACCACGCTCCAGAGACCAAAGATGTTACATGAAATAAAATCTAAGTCCAAGAAAGATTAAAACAGCAACTACAGCATGACACATCATAATCAAATTGCAGAAAAGCAATGAAAAAAAGAATAAGATCTTACCAGCCGCTAAAGAAAAGGCATAGCATAAATGAAGGAACAAAGATAAAAATGACAACATTTTTTGGGGTCAGAAACAACACCAGAAGAGTACATTCCATATAATGCCACTTGTATAAAACCCCAGGAAATACAAACTAATGCATGATGACGGAAGCAGCAGTCCCTCCCAGGAGGTGAGTGTTGCAGTGGAAAGAGGAAGGAAGAGATCCTAAGATACAAGAGGAAACTTTGGGGGTGACGGAAATGTTCGTGACCTTGAGTGTGGTGATGACTCAATGGATCTAGTCACATATTAGAACTTATAATGTGGTATTTAAACGTGTGCAGCTTATGGAGTGACAGTTATTTCCAAAGAAAGCCATTAAAACTGAAAAACAAATTACGCGCCAAATGGCTAGATTTTTTTTTTCTGACCCCTAGTGCACCATGCAAAATAGGTAGTTTCTATATTTAACAGATAAGTAAATAAATGTTAAAAAGTCCTGCCCTAGGCTAGTTAGCAGAAAACTCACATCTCTCTAGATTCAAGGGCATCTTATTCACATCGTGTTTGCTGTTATACAGACAAGATCAGCAACGTCCATACTTTCTTTCTGTGGGAAAAAAAATTATGTACACGTTGCATTATCATTTGAAACATTATACTCACTGAAGAGTTATGTCCTTAGTGACAGGGATAATATATTATTTTCTAAATCCCTAATGCAACTTAATATTTATTCAATAAATAAGAAAACAAATGAGTAAATTCATGAATTGATAAAAATAAATTGAAAATGAATAATTTACTGTATGTCTGAAGGTAGGAGAGTGTCCTGTGTTTCTGAGGATCAGAAGGAAAAGATGTGGCCTAAGCAACAGTCAAGGGTCCGGGAATAAAAGATTCTGTGAGCAGGTAGCCGAGAGCATCACCTTCCGCTGCAGCCGGCGGTGGAGAGCAAAAACTCCTCGCTGTAGCAGGTCGTTGAGAGCATCGTCATCTCACTGTGGACCTAGTTGAAGCATCACCCTCTCAGGCTTCCGCGCCCTTGTCCTCCGCTTTCTACTTATGCCTCTTCTATTTGTTCTCCTGGCAGAAACCAGAGGAGCTTCTTGAAAACATACGCCATCGCTGATGAAAAGCCCTCCTCAGTGATATTTCATTGTACTTCGACTCAAATAAAAACTTCTCATCCCGGTGAAAAGCCCCGTACGGGGTTGGCTTCTGCCCCCCACCATCCCCTCCCACTTCCCTCCGTCCCTAGCTTTCTCCCTCTCACACCCTTTTCCTTTCTGTTCTGCCTTGAGCTGGCACCATCTCCCTTGCCTGGATTCCTCTCTTCTCCGTCTCCGTGGGCATGCCTCCTCGGGGACGTTAAGGGTTCCTCTTAAATGACTTTTTGTGACCATCAGATCCCATTTATCCAGTGATTAGGTGGTCATTCTCTCCCATATCTCTTCCGTGGTTATCCACTGGGACAACATGGACGCCCCTCAGGCTATCTGAAAACGTCTGAGGAAACGTTTGAGATGGGAGGGGTGGCTGCTACTGGACTTGATGGGTCGATTCCAGGGATGCTCTAAGCCTCCTGCACTGCACAGGACAGCAGCCAAACACAACTCATATATGGTCCCAAATATCGATAGTGCCAAATGTGAGAAAATTTGCTCTATTTTAATTCCCTGCCAAGCATGTCTAATTTTCTGATTTTGTGTGTGTGTTTATTTTTTTCTGGCTGTTTTTAGTACCAACGGAAATAAGGAGCTTGGACATCTTGTTCACCCTTATATTTCCAGTTCTCTAAATAATGGGTGGCACCAAATGTTTGGTCATTCAGTTTGTATTTACTGAATGCCACCCACATTTTTCTTTAAAAGTATTATATTTCTGCAACTAACCTCCATCATTACTAGAGGCATGTTTTCCCCCGAGTATGGTTTGAGAATAAAAGACAGGGCACTCAACTTTTTATAAGTTTTAAAGAAAAATGGTGCAGATACCTGAAATTTGCAGCGGAAGAGTGTTGCCAGGCATATGTGTTATCTCAACAAAATTCTCTTCATAGCTTTTCAAATAAATCTACTTTCTAAATCTGTGGCAGCGTCGATGATTTGTGTTTAAATGTGCAAACTCATTGCATCTCTGATTTTCCCTCTGTCTTGCTATAAATAAATTAACACTTTTTATCTAATCTGACTTGCTTCTACCTGTTATATTTTAAAAAGGATATTGCTGTGCTGGCTGATATTTTCTCTGGAGAAATTATTATTAACTTCCTTGCTACAAGTAAAGGCAATAGTTTGAAGTATTGATTTTTTTTTGTCACAAAATAACCCACTGGAAACAAGGACTGTGAATAACAGTGCTCATATTTAGGCAAATTATAATGAAACTTGAGCTTAATAGGTGAGAAACATAAAAAACCTGGTTCTACTTTCTTTTGTTCAATATCTGCATGTCTCCCTAGTAACTCCTCAGGTGAGAGAAATTTATCGTGGACAAAAATTGTGACTGTTGAAATGAGGTCAAGTAATCTTCTTAGGCTCACAGAGTGGTGGAGCTAGGCTCTGTCTTTAGGCCTTTGGGGAAATAAATACCTAATAAATAGGTGTACATGTTTCACTTCTTGATTAAAGTATCTTCATTTTAAGTAAGAGTTTCTAGGGGAAAAAATGCCAACCACTAAAATAATGACAAGAATTTTAGGCACAGAAAAACCCACAGTGGATGTATTTGACAGCTGGCAAAGCTTTTGATGGCCATCATCCATACATATGTATGGGTCCTTTGTACACAGCTTTCTAGCTTAGCTTTATGGACACAGGCACTTATGGCTTCAAAGGAGTTTCTTTTTCCTCCTGTTGCATAGAGATGGCATTGAGAGTGCCAACAGAGTGCATCAGTCTTGCTGAACCAATGCATTTCTATCACCAACCAATAGATGCCCCCATAAACTATCACAATATTGTACAAGGGAAATATATTCTTACGGAATACCTGTGATCTCTGCATTCATTTTTTTCAATACAGTTACCATTTTCTTCTCATAATTGTATGGTGATACTGAATAATCAAAAAGAAAGTCAGATTATAATCCATTATATACCTGTATCATAACTCCCTTTTCAGTTTGCCTGTCTTTTTCATAACGAGTAGGCATTATATGAGACATAGCCTTCAAGTTGATGACATGTCTCTTCCTGGGTTTATGACATAAACATTTTGTAAAACTAGAAGTTTTTGAATCCTAAGTACTCTGATGCTTCTGCTTTTCTCACTTTGGTCTTGACATATGAAAAATAGTGGGATCTACCTGGTCTGTCCAGAAACATTTGAAAAATATGGGAGCTCAGTGATTATGGAAGCTCTCAATCACAGCTAGGGTGAAGTTACTAGAAGGTAATGATGACAATCTCTGTGCCTTCATTCCTAGCCATAAAATCTAGCTCCACCAAGAAGACACAATGTATGGGGGGATGTCAGGAAGCAGAGACAGTGATGAGCAGATTCTAGACAGGCAGGCAATTCATTACTTTCTGTATTAATTTTTGATTTATTCTATTGTTCTTTCCTTTAATCATCTCTCATTCTTCCATTTAACAAATGAAATGAATGCTTATAATGTATTAATAAGCCAGAACTTTTGAGTTCTCAAAGTTTCTAAGTTGCTGGCTGTAGCAGTTATAGGGAGTTAAGAACAGACCTTCTCATAAAACCTCACGTACCATCATGTTAGTTCAAATTCAAGGGCCAACCAAATTATCCCTCTGCAGAAACAAAGGCTTAATGTGTTAGGGACAAAAACATAAAGTACTGTAGAACTCTTTTCCCCAGAGGGCGACACAATTTTATTTCCCAACACTCTTTTCCTTGACACCTTAAAACTCAAACTCTTAGTTTATCCATTTCCACAGCTCCAGCTCAAGTATGAAGAAAACAGTACTTTTTTTTGGCTTATAATAGAAAATCTTACGGATTTTTTTTCCCTTGGAATTGGCTGAAGTTTCATAAGAAGGATCAAGGGATTGGTACAAATAGGGAGACTCTTAAGTACACAGGAGGTATAACTAGTTTACCGGAAAGAGAATGAAGTGTAAGAATAGCGATGACAAGGAAAATAAGGGAGACAGGAGTGGAATAACAAGAGGATGACTGATGTGATTTATTTTCTTATGTGTATTTTTTACAGAAAAACCGAATGCATTGAAAAAAATAGCAAGCCCTTCTGTACATCCTATGATACTTCCAGTGCTGTCTGAGGATAAAAAATAGAAACAAATATTTGAAATTTGTAGTAACATAAAAATTGTAAAAGTCAACCAGTATTAAAAGACAGAACCAATGATCCAAGGCAGTATGCCGAATTTCAATCACTGTAACTCTAAGTAATAAGCCCTAACAGCCAAGATTTCCTTTTGCTGTTTTCTTCTGGCATCTGTTCAGGTTTGCTAAGGCTGCCATAACAAAGTATCCCAGAGAGGTGGCCTCAACAACAGAAGTGCAGCTCTCACGGTCCTGGAGGCCACATGTCTGACACCAAGGTTTGGTGGCACTGGTTCCTTCGGAGGCTGTGAGGGAAGGGTCTGCCCCACGTCCCTCTCCTTGGCTTGGAGATAGACAGGCCCTCCTGTGTCTGCACGTCAGCTTCCCCGCAAGCCTGTGTCTGGGTTTTCTCTTTCGACAAGGACAGCGGCCCAGGTACTGGACTAAGGCTCACCCTAAGGACTTCACTTTAACTCTCTGCAAATATAGTCTCATCCCGGGGCACTGGCGTTGGGACTTCCACGTGGATTTGGGGGCTGACACAGATCAGGCCATAACAGCATCCACTGAAGAAGTGTGTTTGTTTGTGGAATCAAATCACAGTTAGGTCCTAAGTGTTGCGGCAGAGGTACTTGCAGATGAAGTCGCGGATCCTGGTGAAAGTATACAGTCAGGAAAGAAACGGCCCACAAATCGGAGGAGCTCTGTAGATCGACATGGGCACGGGGCTGCCCCACAGAGGTTTACTCGAGGATAGTAACACGAGGACCAAGACGGTTCCTACTTGGCGCATGCAGAAATGAGACACAAATGCGCTCAAAGGCATATCATGCCATAACAGTGAGTTGCACACACGGTGGAAATGCAAACACTGTTTTCTGATGCCTGGCTGAATCTTCTGTAACTGGAACCATTGTCATTCAGAGAAGATAGTTTTATTAAACTACAGCATATGTAGCAAGCACATCGAGATAAGTTATAATACTTACAAATGGAACATAATGGAGGGTTCACGTGGTGCAGCCCAATAACATATGGTTCCGTTCAGAGAGACAGTAAATATGACATTGCTAGTAATGGATTCAACCTGGTCAGAGCAGAACTTAGCTGCAAATAACCGCAAAAACAGTAACAGACGCTTCCTTTGCAGACGCTTCTTTTCATAATTTATCTCTCTTGAACAAGGTGTGTGTGTTGGCTGGTAGGGGAGGCCGTTCTTCCCCAGTATAATGAACAATATGTTATCTCACTTTTGTCTCTTTGCAGTTTCAATTTTTAAGGGAAAAGCAATGACTAAACTTGCCATTGCAAATTGACTCACTTATTTTCCCGGGAAAATGAGTCTTGGCTCTCCAAATGGAGTAGAATGTAGAGAGACGGGAAAAACAAGTCACAAAATCCAGATGTGCGGAGGCAGTGAGAAAAGGTGTCTCAGTGCTGTGTTACACGAATGTGACCCTTGCCTGATAGGTATAGGCATGTGTGTTGTTTCCTCCACCTGAAACTATTCAGCTACTTTTCTGGCTCTGTAGTTTTGGTTTGAAAAGTAAAACTATGTTGTGAAATCTGATGGCACAATTCTTGACTGTTAAATACAAATACTGTAGGCACTGAGCAATGTAATTTTAGTCTTATTCTTTTCAGTATGCATCTAACAGTGAAAATTTCAAGTTCAATTTTATTGGGATTTTGCATAGGGCATTATACATATTCTTGCATTTATTGATTATGATAACCCTGTAAGATAGTTATTGTTTCTTTTTTCAAATGAGGAAACTGACCCTAAGAGAGGTTAAAAATGTTGGATCAAATCACGTGAAACCAGGGCATTTCTGTGAAGCCCACATTCTTAATTCCTTCTTTTTATATTATTGTTAAAACTATCATTTTTTAAAAAAAGACAACCATAAGAACTCATTTTGACCTAACTCTTGGCATACTTCTATTTCCTTGTGATGCTAGGATGCTATCGGGTGATCTCAAGGTGGTGTCATAATTATTACTAGATGTAAGAGTCAAAAGCGTTATGGTAATACCCAATAAGACATCATCTCGTCTACTTAATTTTAACAAAATTCTGCTTCATTATATGTAATATTGCTATTTTCCAAATGCCTCTGACTTTATATTCTTAGTTATGATGTCCTAATCTCTCCACATGTTACTTAATGATCCTTGAAACCCCTAGGTATAGAGACTTCAAAAGTGTATTTTCTTATATCTTGACTTTAAATTGCCTTGTGATCTTGGTCAGGTGCAGCAGTTCACACCTGTAATCCCAACAGTTTGGGAGGTCTAGGCAAGAGAATTGCTTCCGCCCAGGAGTTCAAGACCAACCTGGCCAATATAGTGAGACCTCATCTCTACAAAAAATACAATAAAATGAATTACTGGGCACAACTACTAGGCAGTCCGAAGCAGAAGGATCACCTGAGGCCAGAAAGTCAAGGCTGCAGTGGGCCACGATCATGCCACTGCACTCCAGCCTGGGTGACACAGTGAGACCCTGACTCAAAAATAAATAAATAGATAGATAGATAGATTTCTGGTGGCTTAGGGCAAAAAGGAAAACTACTTTACAGGATCACAGATCACAGTATCAAAGGAAATTAGTTTGGCAGAAGTAGAGCTTTTCCTGGAACTGAAATGCACAAATAGTTCTCCCATGGGTCCCCAGTAAGTGGACACATTGGTTATAGCAGACAAAGACTTTAATAACTCTTCTGATAAAAATATAATTGAAAGTTTCACATGCTCTTTCTTATAATGTCCTTGAATGACGACTCATATGATAATGCCAATGCAACATTTTGTAGAGGTAATTTTAAGAGGTGACAAAATAAGACAGTCTAAGGGAGCAGCTTAATATACTAGAATATTTCAAAAAGAAAATAGCTTAAAAATTAATTTTCTTTACATAATCTTTTATAAATATTATTTCTCTATGGTAAACTTATGGTAAGAATTAAATACCAAGGCCGGGCTCGGTGGCTCATCCTGTAATCCCGCGCTTTGGGAGGCCGAGGTGAGTGGATTGCCTGAGCCCGCGGGTTCAAGAACCACCTGGGCAACTTGGTGAGCACTCATCACTACAATAAATCAAAAACTAGCCGGGCGTGGTAGTACGCACCTGTAGTTCCAGCTACTTGGAAGGCTGAGGCGGAAGGATCGCCGGAGCCCAGCAGGTCGAGGCTGCAGTGGCCGGAAGTGGCCACTGCACTCCAGTCTGGACGACACAGTGAGACTCCAACTCAAAAAAAAAAAAAACAAAGAATTAAACACCAGAAAAACCAGAGTTATTATATTCTCTGTCCAGACCCTGGAGTACAAAATATATTGCTCAAAAAGGACCCAAGTGACAAAGCTAATATATTAGGATGTTCAAATATACCTTCAGCTGAATCCTACGGCAACGGATAACAAAGTGTGTGCATTTCCCATCACCTATGGAACGTCCAAAACATGATTAACCAAGAACCCATTAGAACTCCTAAAACCCTTTCCTTCCCTGTGGGATGAAATGGCCTGGGCAAGAAGGATTTTGGTGCTGATTATTAGGGAAAAGCCTGTTCTGTGTGCTCCACATTTCATTACCATTTGATTTTGTAAATCTTCTTAATTTTAGAACATTTTAGTGGATGTGCAGTAGTAGATCAGCATGACTTCATCTTTACGTTTACGTAAAGTAACAGCCACTCTTTGTAGCGTACAGTTGTACATGTTTGGTCATGTATCCACCACCATAATCAAGACAAAGAACAGCGCTATCATTCTAAGCAATTTCCTTATGCTACGCTTCTGTAGTCCACCAGCCTCCCTCCCGCACCACCC
This sequence comes from Carlito syrichta, assembly GCF_000164805.1. Classification (NCBI taxonomy): domain Eukaryota; kingdom Metazoa; phylum Chordata; class Mammalia; order Primates; family Tarsiidae; genus Carlito; species Carlito syrichta. The sequence goes on from NW_007245879.1 coordinate 542,632, forward strand.
AGTAAAAACTGAGATGATAATTTTACCATTTCCAGAATGGCATATAAATTGCATCATATAGCATATAGCCTCTAGTTTATTTCATTTAGCAAAATGTGTTTGTGATTCATCCAATGTTGTACATGTATGAATAATTTTACCGACAAATTGCACCGCATTTATTGGCAAATGGGTGTAGCACAATTTGCTTCTTCATTCGCTGGTTGAAGGATATTTGGGCAGTTTCCAGTTTTCAGCAATTGTTGGTGAAGTTAATATAATTATTTACATACAGTTTTTTTAACATTAAATTTCTATTTATCCATGCTGGATGACATGGTATATGTATATTTAGTTTTATGAAAAATTGACAAACTGTTTTCCAAAGTGTCTACTTTATTTCATATTCCCACTAGCAATGTTGGGTCATTCTAATTGGTCTTCTTCCTAACAGCACTAATCTTTTTTTTTTTAATTTTAACCTTTCAAATACATATACAGTGAAATCTCATTCTGAATTTGGACAGCATTTTCCTAATGACTAACCGTGTTCAGCATCTTTTGATGCACCTATTTACCATCTGAGTATCTTCTTTAATAAAGTATTTGTTCCAATCTGTTTCCCATTTCTTAATTGGGTTGTGTGCTTTAACTGAATTTGGAGGTTTTTTGCATATTCTGGGTACCTTGAACCAGCCTACTCAAGGATATAAACAAACAAACATATAAACATACACATGTGTATGTATTTTGGATATAAGTTCTTTGTCTGATACGTAATTTAAAATGTTTTCTTCCCTTATGTGGCTTGCATTTTTATTTAATTAATAGCGTCTTTTCCAGAGCAGAATTTTTGCTTTTAAATTTTGATAAAATTCAATTTATTAGTATTTCCTTGTGTAGTTCATGTATGTGGTGTAATCTGTTTCTAAAAACTCTTAGCCCAATCCAGAGCCACAAAGATTTATCTTTTTTGCTTTTTTCTAGAGTATTTATAGCTATATAATTCATATTTAGGACAATGATGAATGTTGAATTAATTTTGTATAGGGTGTGATCATCTTAGTGGGAATTTAGCCTTTCATCATTGAATAGGAGGTCAGATGTAGTTTCTCTTTTTTTTATTTTAAAGATGTGGGGTGCAAAAGTTCATTATGCAGCCACCCTTGTTGATGAGGTGTGTCTCCCCTTCCCCAGGCAGATTCCCACTACTTCCAATCCTGCCCCCACCTAACCTGGAAGTTCCCAGATGTAGTTTTTCATAGATGTCTTTGTCAAACTGAGAAAGTTCTCCTCAATTTCTAGTTTTCTTATTTTTTATCTTAAAATAATGTAGAATTTTTCAATGATCTTTCTGCATTTAAATATATTCATATGTTTTGTTGTTGTTAATGTAGTGATTACTTTTTTTTTTTCAGTTGTACAACTATCTTTTCAATCCCTGGATAAACAATACCTGATCATGGTGTATTGTCATTTTTATACATTCCAAGACTGGTTTGCTAAAAATTTGTTAAAATATTTTTTGTTTATGTTCATAGGAGTTTTTTTTTAATTATTATTTTAAGGTTCTTAGTTCTGATATTAGGGTAATGATAACTACATAAAATGACCTGGGGAGTTTTCCTATTTCACTATTTTCAAAAAGCATTTGTGCATGCTTAGTATTACTTCTTTCTTGAAACCTTAGCAGATATATGATGATGAAGTTTTTAAATTACAAATTAAATTTCTTGTAACTGAATATACTAAATATTGAGATTTTTAATTAATTTTCTAAATTAATTAAATTGTAAACATATATCTTTCAAGAAAGTTGTGTGTTTAATCTAAACTGTGAAGTTAATTGGCAAGTAGTTTTAATTTATATTTTCTTAGAAGCTAACCAATTTTTCTTGGAGCTCTAATAATGTTCTCTTTCATTTTTATATTGGTAACTTGTGCCATCTTCCTTTTTATTCTTTTTTGGTCTGGCTAAGTTTTATGCCCTTTAGTGATCTTTTGAAGGACTAGCATTGGTTTCATTGATTTTCCAAATTGACTATCCATCTTTAGCTTTACTGATTTCTAGGCTTTATTGCTTTCATAATTCTATTTACTTCAACTTTTGCTTGTTCTTTCCTTTCTAGCTTCGTAACATCAAAGCATACAATATAAATTTTAGACCTTTATTTTGTGTGTGTTGTTCCATTATCTTCCGGCTTACATAGTTTCAAACAAGAAGTCTGCATAATTCTTATTTATGTTTCTTAGTGTGAAATGTGTATTTTCTGTTTGACTGCTTTTTAGATTGTCTCTTTCCTTCTGGCTTTCAACAAATTTAGTTATAATGTTCTTTTGTATGATTTTTATTTGTTAGTTTGAGTATCCTTCTTTAAGATTATTAAATTCTCAAGTTTGCCATTTTATTGCATGTATCAAATTTATAAAATATTCAACCTTTATTTCTTCAAATTTTTTGTCCCCTTTATGAGAACCCAATGTTTACATATAAGACCATTTAGTATTATTTCATATACTACCACTGTGGCTCTTTTTGTTCATTCAGTTGGCTGTTTTTTAGTATTTTTTTTTTATCTCTTTCAGTTTGGAAATGTTATATATTCTGCTATGCTTTCAGTATAATTTTCTCTTCAGTGTCTAATCTGCCTTTGATTTATTTCAATTCATACTGAATTTCATGTTTTATGCTTTTATGTCAATAATTTTTATTGTGTTGATTTTTTCTATCTTCCATTTTTCTCCTCATTGTATTCATATTTGTCCTCTAATACTTAAACATAGTGATAACAGTCAGTTGTTTTAAAATTCTTTTCCTGATAGTTCCATTATCTCTATTGTTTCTAGTTCTCTTTCTGTTGACTGATTTTCTCCCAGTTATTGTTCACAGATTCCCATTTCTTTAAATGTTTAGTATTTTTTTGTTAGATATTGGGCATTATTTTGTCATATTGTTGAATGCCTCGACTTTATTTTTTAAAAGAGTGTTGGACTTTTTATTTTCGGGCGGCTGTATTATTTTCCAGTAATTTTGGTACATTGAACCCTATTTATAAGTTTTAAGGGTAGGCTAAGAAGAGTCTTTACCCTGTCTTTTATTCAGCCCTACAACTAAAGCATAAGCCCTCTGGAATCTCCATAAGACTCTGATGATCACATTCTTGTGGATCAGAGATTAGTGTCTTTTCGCCCTGTTTGAACTCTAGAAATTGTTCCTCTTACAAACTCCCCAGATATTCTCTCCCCAACTTTATGGAATTGCTCCCTATGTGAGTACAGACCGTTACTCAGTAAAGACAAGAGACACATATAGATTTCTGTAGTTTGTTTTTGTTTGTTTTGGATCTGTATGGGTTTCTTCTCTTTAATCTCTGCACCTGTCCTTCCATCCTTTGGTCTGCCTCCAGTCCAATCTCTCTGTCCTCAACTCTGCAAGACCACTGTGCTCTGGTTTATGCCTCCCTGAGCTTGGAGTGTGAAAACTGCCTCTACACAGGAAGCCAAGGAGGTCAATTGTGGGGCTCACCCTATTTGCTTCCTTTTCACTGGGGATCACAGTGCTGTGCTTCTTCTTGCCCAGTGTCTGAAAGCAGTTATTTTATAACTGCTTATTTTATAAGTTTTGCTCATTTCTCTAGTGAGTTATGGCAAGAGGATAAGTCTAACCATTACTGGTAAATATAATAGGGATGACAATTTCAGAATTGTGTTTTAAAACATTTAATATTTTTTAAATGTAGTATTTTAAAATTAGTCCAGTACTCTTTTACATACAGCATTCTAATCATTCCTCAAGCTACAACCCACATTCTTTACATGGAATTCAAGACCTTCTAGACTGTAATTTCTATTTATAGTGCCAGACTCACTTCCACCCACTTCCATGAAATTAATGATCCGACCTAACCAAACATCCAGAATTCTTCCTTAAAATTGTGACAGGCAATTATTACACCATAGCATTCTATATTTACCTAAAACGTAGCACTTATCATACTTCATTGAAATTACCTGCTTATACTTTTGTTTTCCCAACAAAATGTAAGCACCTTGAAATGGAAACAATCTTGTTCCTTGGTCAGAGGTCCTGGCATAATTAATATCCAGTAAATGAATACATAGACAGGAAAAAAAAAGGAAGCAAAGGAACAGTTGATTGTAAGCAGATTTAAGAATTGTCCTTCAGTGCCGCCCGGCGGGCTGTGACAAATATATAACAACAACAGCAAAAAAGCTTTAGGTTTTTGTTGACTAGTTACTTTTATTTGTGTCTGCTTCCTGTTACACTCATCTTGGCAGATGGCTCCTGTAACTTCATCTACCCGTACACATTCCTCTCATGGCTCATGCAAACCCCACGATTTCTGTGCTCTAACAACATTTCCCAGAATGACATTATTTGATCTATTTGTCGTACTTTCTTGTGACTTTTCTTTTTTTGCTTTAAAAGGGATGTCTTCATTAAATTTATTTTTCTGAACTTCACTCATATTACTCAGGAATTAATGAGCTCAGCAGCATAATAAATTAGACCACATTTTTATCCTATGATCTGTGAAAAATATAAACTAAAATTTGTTGTGCAAACAGAACTGCAAAGTCTAAAGAAAACGGTGATAGAAAAGCGTGCAGAATTATGGCTGCCAATGATGCCCAGGCCCTAGTCCCTGGCATGTATGACCATTATCTTACATGGTCAAAGAGATTTCAAGATGTGATTAATGCTGAGGAGTGGAGATACAGAGATGATCTTGGATTTGTCAGGTGGGCTCATTTTAATCACACAAATTATTAAAAGTGGAAGAGAAAAGCAGATGAGCAGGTTAGAGAGACATACTGGAGTAGAGGTAGTAGAGATTCAGGGTGGGAGAAAGACTTGACCCAATGTTTGCTGGTTTGGAAGACGGAGGAAGGGGAAGACAAGGAATGACTGTGGCCTCCAAAAGCTGGGAGGGACCCTCAGTTGATAGCCATCAAGAAAATGAGGACTTTGCTACTACAACAGCACAAAACTTAATTCTCCTATCAACCTGTAAAAGCAAATAAGCAAGCCTCCAGAAAGGAACCCTGTACCTTTGACACCTTGATTTAATCCAGTGAGAACCTGCATTAGCTTTACATTGTTGCTGTAACAAATTAAAACAAGATCTAGTGGCTAAAAATAGCACAAATTAATTATCTTATATTTCCCCAGGTCAGAAGTTCAGTACTGTTCTCACCAGATTAAAAGCAAGGTGTTGTTGATAGACCGTGTCCCTCGGAGGCTCTAAAGGATGATCAACTTCTTGCTGTCAGCTAAGGCACATTCTGCCTCTCTAGAGGCCACAGCTTTCTTTATGCATGCCCCACTTTCTCCATCTTCAAACTCAAGAGTGATTGGCAGGGCTTTTATCATGAAATAAGAACTTCAACCTACTCTTCTGTCTTTAAGGACTTATGTGATCAGATTGGGCCCTCCCAAAATAATCTCCTTATCTCAAGGTCCTTAACCACATAGTAAATTTCCTCTTGTCATACAAGCTAATCCCTTCAGCAAATAAGACGTGGGTATCTTTGGGGATCCATTAACCTGGTTATCATAGACCTGTGTGGGATTTCGGACCTAAAGAACTGTAAGAAACTAAGTTTGTATGGTTTTAAGCCAGTATTTTTTCAGCAGGCATAGAAAACGAAGACAAGAGCCAATATCCTCTTTCAGAGATGCAATTAACAATATTGCTTGGCCGAGCTCGGTGGCTCAACCTGTAATCCCACACCTTTGGGAGGCTGAGGTGAGTGGATTACCTGAGCCCGTGGGTTCGAGACCTGCCTGGGCAGGGAGACCTCATCTCTACAATAAATCAAAACATCAGCCGGGTGTGGTAGCGCGTGCCTGTAATTCTGGCTACTCGGAAGGCTGAGGCGGAAGGATCGCCGGAGCCCAGCAGGTTGAGGCTGCAGTGGCCGGGAGCGGTCACTGCACTCCAGTCTGGGCGACAAAGTGAGACTCCAACTCAAAACAAAAAAAAATATTGCTTGATCGTGCTAAGACTAAGAGTTACACATATATGTTCTAGTTTGGTTTAGTGAGATAAAAATTTTTATTACCTCCATGTACAAATGAAAGAGTTAATGCATATCAGTCAAGTTCAGATCAGGCATGTGGGCTTTGGAGTTAGTTCTGGGTTTCCTGTCTGTCCCTGGGTTCATCAGCAAAGTATGGAATCACTTTAACTGCTCTAGACTTATTTGATATGTTGGAATGTACCCATGACATCGAATAAGACTCTAGTAGTTGAACAATTATCATTCATTTGAACAATTATCATTTAGCACAGTACCTGATACATAATACTAATAACTAAATAAAAGTAAGTATTATATCTATAATGACATGGCCGATCATTGGTTGACTCAGATTAATCTACCTTCTTCATTGAAATGTTCAACTTTCTGGATTTGTATTATGTTGTGTTTAGTTACACAGTCAACAATGATAGAGCTCGTCCTAGACATGGAATAAGATTCAGCCTTCTATATCACAGGGCTTAGAGCATAACAGGAAATGTCAACACTTTAAAAGTTTCTGGTAAGCCGGGCTCGGTGGCTCAGCCTGTCATCCCGCGCCTTTGGGAGGCTGATGTGAGTGGATTGCCTGAGACCGCGGGTTCGAGACCCGCTGGGCAGCGAGACCTCATCTCTACAATAAAATCAAAAAATCAGCTGGGCGTGATAGCGCACGACTGTAATTCCAACTACCTGGAAGGCTGAGGCGGAAGGATCGCCGGAGCCCAGCGGGTCGAGGCTGCGGGGGCCAGGAGCGGCCACTGCACTCCAGTCTGGGCGACCGAGTGAGACTCCGACTCAAAAAAATAAAATAAAATAAAAGTTTCTGGTAATTAAATAAGTAACAGCCAACATGTATATGCCATACAAGATTAGTGCAGGTGTTCTTGTTTTGTTTTGCTTCGTTTTTGGAAGTAGGTAAGTAGAACCACTAACTGGGCAGGGAGTAAATCAGAAAAGGTTTCTCTGAGGAGATAAGTTGAAGCCGAAACCCGAGGACATGAAGAAGACAGCTGGGTGAATTGAAGGGCGAAGTGTTCCAAGCAGCAACTGGAAGGCAGGGTCGGCTGTGTAAGATGGCAGGCCACGAGGACTTCATCTCAGTCTCAAGTTTTCCCCAAACTCAAGCTGAATGCCATTTGTGAAGACTGAGGCTGGTTTTGGACCCATGTCTATTTGAGAAACACACACACACACGCGCGCGCGCGCGCGCCTTTTGGTGGTAAAAAAAGCGGAAAGGTGAGTCAGGAAAGTGGGATTGCCCGTGGGAATTCAGGCATAAAGAAAGTGACTTCAGCATAAGGTCAACCCGGCACAAGTACAGATGAGCCAGGCAGATGTGTGTTCTGAGCCTCGCGATGATGGCAGAACTGAACGGGTCATCGCCACGAAGGGCTCTTGAGTGACTTTCTTATTCTCGCTTCTGGGTCGTACCGAATATCACGTCAAGACAGAAGTGCAGATCCTTGAATATAGTAGCCTGTCATCATGGAAACAACATTTATCTAGACCACCCGCCCAGCATGCTTAAGCTTGTGAACTGTGATAATAGTTCATGAATTTATAACATCCTGTGATGTGTCACAGTATTCGAAGCACTTCCTTGTGTTCACTCACTCCTCACCACAGCCGTAAGAGACAGGTTCTGTTATTAGTGTCACACATTTCAGATGAGAAAACTAAAGGCTAAGTACCTAGTGTAAGGTGGGGCAGAGCTGTGATGTGACCTCAGACAATCCAGTTCTAGATCTCATATTGCTGACATAGCAAGGCACAATGCATATCAGAGATGCTGGCATGATACCAAATATGCTGGTGGGTATAAAGAGACGGTGGAAAAGAATTACAATCATGAATGTAAATGAATCCTTCCAAGTATGTTTCAAAAATTCAGTCACAGAATACCATCTAGTGATACATGGCTGTGAGACTGTCACAGTGTATGTTCCTGCAGGGCAGCCTTGTAAAGAGGGGTGACTCTTTCTGAGCAAGATTTCAGAAAATGGTTGAAATGACTCTACAAGGCAATATACGACCATTGGCACACCAGATGTGTATGCACATTCAAAGATCAGCAACTGAGACGCAGAGTTTCCCAGACTGACTTTGAACATTACTTGGGAGGTAAAACCGACAGGACACAGTGACTGATGACTAACTTCAGGGTGTTGTCAAAGTTAGTGCGGGGCTTCCGGCTTGAGAAGCAAACGAGGTGACGATCAAAGCACTCACTGAGACGGTGAACACGGGAGGCACTGCAGATAATGGCAGGAAAGGCACACCTGCTCCAGGATGTGTTGCTTTTGGGATGCCTGAGAGACATCCAGGGTGTGTCGTCGAATATGTGAGTCTAAGATTCAGTAGAAAGATACGAGCTAAGCAGATCAGTCAGGAGCCATCTGTCACGTAGATGGTGATGACATTCCAACAAGCGAACAAGATCTCTTAAAGACTGCATTGAATGGAGGTGAAAAGATGGACAAGGCAGAAATAGCCTGTGAAGACCATGAAGGTGTAAAGGTTTTGGAGAGTGAAAAGAAATGGCCAGAGATGTGAGAAGAAAAGCAGCGAAGGGTAATGTCCTAGAAATTTAGGGAAGAGAACGGATTTTGTAAGGAAACGTGCAAATACTCTAGAGTAATACAGATGCTGTTGCAGACAGTTTTTTTCTCATTCAAATTTTTTTTAATTTTTTATAATTTTAAATTTCTTTATTTTAAAGATGTGGGGAGCAATTCAGGGTTAGGTATACAGACGTTCATTATGCAGGTACCCTTGTTGAAACAGGTTTTCTATGCAGCATAAAGTCTGTTAGATGCCTCACCAAACCATAAAGCCAAATCTACGTATCATTTAGTGGCTGGCATAGAACTCGTTGTGGCCAGGATCTTATCAGAAGAAGGTAGCACAGAGGCATTATCAAGCATGGTCATATGCTGTTGTTTAGCTTAGTCTTTGTAGCACAGTTTCTTGCAGTTGCTCTCAATCTTCCAAACTACCATTTAGCTCTTTAGGGTAGAAGAAAAACGCTTGCTTTTTTTTAAAGCACTAAACCTTTGTTTCTCTTTTTTTCATTATACTTTTTGATTCCCAGTAGACAGAAAAATCTAATGTATTTATTCTTATTCTTGAATAAAGCAAATGGTATTGTTTATACTTATGTAGTGTTTAAACAGGCAAAAACAAAATCCTATACACTCATACCAGCCATATCTGATGCTTTGCTTAAGAATTAAGTAATAGTTGATTATTCAGATAAGTTACAATGCATGCCTTTTATCCAAGGTGTGAATTTGGGGGGTATCATTTCTTAAAATTGTGTCAGTACTCAAAAATAGAAATACTGCAGGAAAAATTTTAATACTGAAGATAACTCAGAGCCTAATAAGCTTGTTTGTACAAGTTTCACAGTAATATACCTTTTCACCTGTGATGGGCTTCACCTCGGACTGCCCAACTGGGTCTTTCAGTTTTGATGTAGTAGACCAATGTTTCCCACACTTTCATTTATATTTAATATTGTCTTTAACTTATCATTTAAGTTATACTTTTAAAATCCTTGGATGTGAATAAGGATTTTGTTCTCTCTGTGTGTCAATCGTTTTTGCAGGCATGTTAGCCTACCTAGAGTGAAAACAGAAGAAAAGGAACCAACCCACATCTCAGAGGTTTAGCTCTTCCATCTCTACAACTTGGGATCGGACAGATAAATGGAGAAAAGACTGAATCATATCTATTCTAAACATTCAAGATTCCAGTTAGCAAACTCACAGTTACCTGGAGAGCAGACTATGTCACAGCTAACAGAGGTCCAGACAAGGAAACCTGTGGGGAGAAATGACTGGGGAGAAATGATTGACATATGATGTAGATTTGAAGGGTCACAACTAAATCTTATTCTGTTTGAGTCATTAAAATTGAATCTTCTTACTATTCTTCCAACTTCCATATCATGACACTAGTTTTGGTAAGACAGTAAGAGAATAACAAAAATAACTTTGACTTGTGAAAACAGATCGTTTAATGGCAACTTTTCTTGGTTTTCCAATTCCCTTTGGCATGCATTGAGATGTGATTTTTCGAGGCCTGTGCAAGGAAGTTGAAGGGCCTTCTCTGTTGAGATTCACTACAGATCACTCTTCCTTTATAGTATAATCAGAATCCTTCCTGCTGAATGATTCTCTGCTTTCAAATAAATAAAAATTCCATTATTAAAGAAAGAAGTCTTTTCTCCCCCCCAAGTCTTATTTACTTAGAACAGTCTTTCAACTGTGGTTATGTCTTTTTATTTTTGATCTGCTACTGTTTTTAGTCAAACCGAATATTTTCCCCAGGATATTAAATACAGATAAATTAGTTTGCTTTGATGACCACTTAACACCTAGTTTGAGAGTCGTAATGTTTTTTCTGATATTTATTGGGTGAGTTATATAGAGTGTGTAGAGAGTACCTTTCTTGGCAACATTAATGATTTGGAAACAGAAATATGGCAACGGCTTAATATCTCTCTGTAGTCTTATCAAAACATCCAGCTTGAAATCTTGACTATAGGTAGGAAATTTCCCCAAAACAAAAGTAACGTTTAGTTAGGTTAAGTGCCAAGTTGCTAGCTTGCACTGTATAAAAGTCAATACGTACCAAGTCATATTAGTGAATTTCATCTACACTGCTCAGAGGTTGTTGAACTCAATTACAGAAATGTGCAGAGCTGTGTTTGATGCGTGAAGAGGTTAGGAGACCACAATCAATTAAAAAGAACACGTGTATATCCTGTTCTGGGGAACCGGTTGTTATAGTATCCCTTGTTCTGCTTCTGCCTTTTTTTTCTGAGTTTTCCTCTGAACATAGGAGAACAAAGAGTTTAATAATTCCCTGGTTTCATTTGGAATTGTTTTCTCAGCAATATCTTGTAGGAAGTCAAGAAACGGTTGTTTTACTTGAATGAAACCTCAGGCAGCCTCAATTAAACATGCCGTGTCCTTTTTTCTTTTTGTAGCAAAACCGTTTGAAAATGGACAATATTTGGACATTTATGGAATTACAAGAGACCAGGCTGGGGAATACGAATGCAGTGCGGAAAACGACGTGTCCTTCCCAGATGTGAAGAAAGTAAAAGTTGTCGTAAACTGTAAGTCTCACCAATTTCTATCAAGATAACGTGTGAAAAAAGATAAAACACACCTTGAGAAGTTCTTTCTGAAATGTGTGCAGGTGTTTTTTTAAGAAGTAGTCTACTGGTAAAGATCACCTACTGACAGTGAACAAGAATACATGCTGGAATACTGATCCGATTGCTTTATGTAGCAATAATTGTCCCAAGTAATCCCACAAGAATTCAGCCTGATGTGTGGATTGATCCGTTGCAATATCATGTTAGTCCCCAGCATTCTACACGGCGGTATCCTTATCTCTAAAGCACTGTAGTCACATGTCACACATGTTTGTTTTTCCCCTCGTGGACTTTCCCTGAAGTACATTCAGACTAAATTTAAGTGTGTGACTCCAAGTCAGACCTGATGCACATGAAGGGTGCTGGTCTGTACTCAAAGAGGAGAGATGTATTGTGAGACTCCTATTGCCGGGTGATTTAATTCTATTTCATTTGGAAAAAAAAATAATTGAGAAAGAACTTTTCCAAGAACTTCGTTATTAGGAAGAGAGGATATAAGCTTGATCCCTGGAGAACTATCAGTACCATTATGTTGTACACTTTCTCTGTCCTCAAGGCACTGAGATAAGACAATTTTCCAATAATATTCTATTTTATGTCTTATGATCTCCACAGCAATGACTGCAATAGTCTTTACTTTTCAAACACACCCCCTTAGTCTTTTTCTCAAAAGTTTTACCCTATTTAACTCCTTCAGATCAAATACCTCTGAGATAATAGTACTTTGTCAAAAGTATTTACAAGGGACAGCTTTCATTTTTAAAAATTCTATTTGTACATCTGTCGACATACAGCCTTTGCTCATAATGTGCACATAGTAGTATGCCATAGATCAGAAGAAATTGTTCTAAATATATCCAGAAATACTAGAGCTAATCAGCAGTTGTTTCATATTAATACAAGTCTTTCAGTCTTAGGGTCCAAAACATAACATTCACAATAGTCCTGGCAGTCGAGCTGTGTGCCAGAGCAAATCACAGCCATCAGCTCACACTTGTCACGACTAATCTGTCTACTTGTGGTTGCACTGCCTCCCTCCGTCATTCTGAGCGAATGTGCCTGATGCCAGATGAGGAGTAGGTTTTGGAGCAGGGTTTCTCACAGGGTGCTCTGCAGACAAACCGTCGCAGAATCAAGCAAGGTGCTTATTTAGAATGGAAGCTGTCTGGGCCCTGCATCCGCCTACTGAATTGGAGCCCTTGGGACTGGGCGGGCCTGTGGCCTGGAAATCTGCATTCTAGCAAGCCCCCACGGATTCTCAGCACTCTTATTGCAGAGAGCTTCTGCTCGTTCCTCTGGGCCTCGCTGAAGTAAGAAATAGCAAGCAAGTAAGCACGCCCGTCCCTTCTATCGCGAGCCATGTGTATCTGAGTAGGTATGACCAGTTTTATTATCAGAGGGTTGAAGGACTGGGAAGTAGGGGGTGGGGAGCAGAGAAAGGGGATTCTTAAGAGAGGGGCAGAATTATTATTCTTTTGCCACGCATGAGCGCTAAGAAATGGGAAAGTAGAGTGAAAGCTGCAAGGAGCGAGGCACCCAGCCAGGAACAGTGGCCCTGTCTGCAGCTCCATGCCCAGTCCGTGGAGAAAATGATGTCTCCGATGGGGTGGATGGAAAGCCCAGTTTCTGTGTGGGTTTTCGTGGGCCCATGCTCCATGTGTCATTGGCAGCTTCTCTTGAATCCTCACCTTTTCTTCATCCCTTCGACTTTTGTTCATTGCTACTTGTTTAATCCGATTGTCTTTTTGCCTGGACCCGTGAGGACTTGGGACTGAGGAAGTTTAACTTAAGGAGGTAGAAACCTGGGGAGAAATTTAATAGAAAAAAAGACACATCAGCCGAGTTAATCACCATCTAAAGGGTTTGGAGAGGAGAGATCCTACAAAAGGCAAAACAACAGAACCGCACAAACAAGATGTCGAGGACTGCAAGGTTGTGCCACAACGTCATGGATGCTGGCAGCTGACAGAGACAAAGGGCCGTGTCCTTCTCAGTAGTAGTGAGAGTATTGCAATTTCCTCACACCGTTCCTCAAGTCCGGTCCCTGCAAGGTGCTGGGACGAGGGCTGGGTGGTCCCTGTACACAGTAGGCTTGTGTCACAGCGGAGGACGCACTTTGAGCTTGATGAATTCAAAACGGTTGTACCAGCAGCAAACACATCTGCCCTCTGCCACAGAGTGAGAAGCTGTCTTTATTATCCTGGATGGTCAGCAGATCTGCCCCTGACTCCATAGTGAGTGCTCCTTCTGTCTTCCAAGGCTGTGACACGATAGTCAGGAAGCAAAGTCATTAGAGCCCCTCTTTTGAGATGTGCAGAAACGCAAGAGACCCATGAAGAATTGTCTTCCAAAACACATGGGATCAGGAAACTCGAAATAGAGCCTAGACTCAGTCCATGAGCTAATAAGGATGCTTTAATGACTTTTTCTAAGGGTATCAGACACCTTAGCCTAAGTAGGAAACAAGACTTTGCTGATCACTTTGTTTTCCTCAAGAGGGAAAACTGGAGGAACTAGGAAAACATTTTCAAGAGAAAGGTGGGGAGGTGCTTTTTAAATCATGACAGAGACCGCCTCTTTCAAGAGCAAATTTCAGGTAGATAATGCATGACTAGAAGCCAATATGTGTTGCAGAGATAATATTAACTTCTCTCACACTAAAAAAAGTGGACCCAACAGTACTTTTTAATGATCTTAAACAATCAGATTTGTCTTCTGTTTCTCCCTGGATCAACCCTCTGAGAGCTCATCTTTATCTCAATGTTCCGGGAAAACCTGTTTATACTGATTGTGTTTAATACTAATTGTGCTTAATACTGACGCCACACACGTACAAGAGATATCCAAGGTGTGAAGGTGTGAGAGTATGGGTATGTCTGCATATGTTCCTGGTTGTGACAAGGTTTGCAAAGTGTTCATTTTGTGAAACTGCCCCTTTAAAAGCCAAAAATTGAGAGGTGCCTCTGCATCTTACTGAACTGATTTCCCAAAGGAAATTAGCCAAAGCCTACTGAGCAAACTTTAGTTCATCAAAGCCCCGAAATGAGCATAGTGGTCTGTGTTACCAGCACAAAACTGCACATCGCCTGATAGCCTGAAGATTCCCTGAAGATAGCATCATGCCAGATTCAAGGCAGCCCTTCCAGTCATCATTATTAATCAACATTAATTGTGCATATGGGATTGCAGTAGCTTTGTGAATTATCATTTGAAGAGAAATTTTGTCCCTTTTCGCAAATGGGTGCAAGATGAAATATAATAAATTTTCATAAGCACTGGTAGATTTGGTTATGTGGTAAGTCAATTTGAGAAAGAGATTTAGATTCCCTGAAAGTTGGAAAGATGTAATATTTTACTATTTGCCTAATACATCTGCCACATTCGCTGTACATAGAAAACACACATACAACAAATAGCATCATACTTGTCACCATAAATTTCTATTCAATTTAATTAAATAGCAGTTTGGCGAGATGATTAATAAATTGACTGACTTTATATAGATTGGACTAGTTTGTTCATTGAACAGATCAGTTCATTTTGAGTCATTCAAGAAAGCCTTACTAGAGGTAGAAAAATACTTGTGTTAATGCAATAGGTTATTTCTCAGTCAAGGGATTGTAGGTATCTATTCTTCTTATGTTTTTCTATATTTTTCCTTATATATGTATATTTGTGTGTATATACATTGCTTGTTAAGTTCAAAGAAACTAAAGGAATAGAAAGTGGTCATGAAAATGATCATATCCAAACCTTGAGAGATTCACACACACACACACACACACACACACACACACACACACACACACACAGGAGAAACAAGCCTAAGGCAATTTGGTGACCTAAGCCAGGGGGAGCAGGCGGATTTAGACTTGGGCAGATTCTCTGCTTTGTTTTTTTTTTTTTGTATCTGTGGTCATCCCTAGCAGCAGCCTAGTGGATACGAGGCCCATAGTTGCTATTGGAAATGAAGAAATGGAAGAATGAGCGAGTTCCAGAAAGCCACGGAGTCAACTGAATTGCGAAAAGCAGGAACCTGTGAGGGTCTGGGTAGGAAGGGCAAAGTCTGAGTCTGGAAGATAGGCGATGGTGACAGGTGGGAAGCCCCTTCTTGCATCCGAAAAACTCAGGAAGGGTCACAGACTCTTAACCAAGCAATGGACATCTGTGTAGGAAAGCAGAGCCTCGGGTGTAAGACCTCAGCGGAACATGCAGGATTCAGCCCTTCTGTGTGAGTGTGGCTTGTGAGATGTGTGGGATTCTCCGATCTGTGATGGGCTGTTTTTTCTTTCCCCTGTGTGTGTTTGTTCTTCCAGTTAGGAGTGGCTAATTTGGACATGTGGGTCTGAGGGCCATGTATTATTTCCATGACTGTGAGTATGCACATGCTACATACTGTGCTATAATCTACTGGGCTTTGACAACTTGGTGAGCAGCTTTGCCTCCCTAAGTTTCAATTTCCACTTTTGCAAATTCAGGGCAATAATACACTGTGTGTGTGTGTGTGTGTGTGTGTGTGTGTGTGTGTGTGTGTGTGCGCGCGCGTGCCTGTGTGTGTTATGAGGGGGAACCGCCCCAAAACTTGATTTTTTTAAGCAAAAAATTGTGTATTTATTCTTACGAGTTTAAACTTCAGTCACCTTCACAGTGGTCCTCTTCGTTTGATGCAATACGACTACTGAGATGCTTTTTCCACTGCTCAAAACAGCTTTGAAGTCATTAGTGTCTGATGCCTTTTAGTAGTTCTGCTGTTTTTTGTTTCTTCTCTTGCACATCGGCCAAACGTTTTCCCTTGAGGACTTTTTTCCTCCGGGGAAACAATAAAAAAGTCTCTTGGGGTGAGATGAGGTGAATAGGGAGGGGAGGGCACGGGGGGTCATGCTGGGTTGTGGTCAAAAACTGCTGAACACTCAGCACAGTGTGGGCAGGTGCCCTTGTACATCACCCATCATGAAATGGGCAGACGAGTTGAAAGAATCTCAAAAAAAAAAAAAATTCACTGAAACCAAAGCCAGCTTCGCACAGCACTAGCTGCTCCACTGATGCCAGTGGGTTGCCCTCCAAATAATTTTATTTTTTTGGAAAATCAAAAAAATAATTTTATTTTTTAGAAAATCATTCATATATATGTAAATGTATACATTTATATATACATATGCATGTATATATACACACAAATATATACATATGCTTACATAAACATGTATGTCAACTTATTCTAGAATGTAAGCTCTATGTGGGAAGAGATTTTTCTGTCATTGATACACTGTTATGTTTCTGTCACTTAAAACAGTATCTGATCCATAGAAAGACATCTGAAAAATAGTTGCTGAATAAACAAATTATTAAAGAGATTAGAATCCTCCGAGTGAGTCATTCTATGAGGCAAAACAGAAAAGAGGTATTAGGTTTGCCTCACAGTTAAATTTTTTTTCTCCCAGGAAAATGAGTAGTTGCTATGTTGACAAATTTACTTCTGATGCCATTTTTTCCTACCAAAATCTCAGGTGGATTTAATAAAGATGACCAGAAATTTATGTAGTGCTTTCACCCAAAGAGAAGTAGCACAAATTCCATTTTTTTACAGATAAGAAAATTAAGATGCAGAGATTAAAACGTTTAACAATTTTCCTGATTTTCATCAATTAACTGGAAAACACATACAGTCCAACAGATTATGGTGAAAGAGGTCTAGACTTTAATTTTCACTCATGAAAGTCAGATTCATATGTTGAGCATTTTATTTGGGATTAGAAATGGTTTTGCATACACAGTTTTTGGTGAAGTAGAATTGAGCAATTGTTCCTACAGTTAAATAAGTAGTAGGAAGACATTTTTGAGTACACAGTGAACAAAGTTGTTATCCAATAAATTATAGGTGCATATTTGTGCACTATTTTGCATCTGCTACATATTCATTTATGGAAATGTGCATTTTATCTTCCAATATAACTAGCTCCAAACATGTGGAATGGAATGTTCCAATTAGTATAGCTTGGTACAGTTGTATGGAAGTCCAAAATGTAGGACTCTGGCAGGAGGTGGGAGGTGGCGGCTTCTAGGGAGATATTCAGTTTCTCAGACTATTCCTAAAATTTTCTCCAAGGCCTTGGGCAATTTAGGCCAGACTGTCAAATTTAAGACTAGAAGAAATTGCAGGCGACAAATGGCCATCACCGTGAATAAAGACAAAATCTCGGCATTCAAAATCTGAACAGGGCTGAGGCACTTTCATGGAACTGAAAGAAAACTGAACGTTGTCTGAATACACAGCCATCACTTTAGCTTTAATTTCTGGATTCGTTTTGTGCCCCTGACTTTACTGTCCATTTGCCTCATCTCTCATATCTGCTTGTGATTTAGGCTGTTCTGCTGTATTTTTATTTCTTTTTAAGCTAATTAACATTTACTTAGAAAAGCTTGGAGCATAAAAAAATGCATACAGTTATCTTCTACATAAAGTATTAGTTCATGTAACATCTCTAGAGTCATGATGAACCACTTCAGTACACTCCGTCTAGATCTTCATTTACTTAGTTATTTTCTTATTGTTTACTATGAAACAATCAGAGTGCTAGAGCTTGGGATACTGTTTTTCAACAAGTTCATTATCTAGAAAAGGAGAAAATCAAGAAACCTGCATAGTTATAATACAATGCGACAAGTGCTTTGATAAACCAATCATACGGTGCTAGGCACGTCTATCAGGGATACACCCAACGCAGCTTTGGGGCGTCATTGAGAGCTTCAAAGAGGCCTTGA
Organism: Carlito syrichta; assembly: GCF_000164805.1. NCBI lineage: Eukaryota > Metazoa > Chordata > Mammalia > Primates > Tarsiidae > Carlito > Carlito syrichta. Next base: position 560,588 of record NW_007245879.1, read on the forward strand.
CCCTGTTGGGGTTTGAAGGATGAAACTGAATTTGACAGACATTCAAACAACGACGAAGGCAGTAAGAGTCTTCCAGACAGAAGCAGCACTATTTCTTAGCCTCACTGGAGTCAGGGATAGGACGCTGTAAGCTCAGTCAGGCTGCAGTGGTCGAGAGTGGACCCCAAAAAGAAACAGAAAGGAACGATGCCTATTGCGGAGGCAAGCAGGACCAAATCAGGTGAAAGCTGATTCATTTGTAGAGGCTTACGTCGATCCGCTGTGCTTCATCATCAAAAAAAGGGTAACTTTGCGGTTATGGAACTGTTCAGACATACACCTAAATAGTAAACAAGTGAATTTAAATATTTTTATTTTTGACAACCATGAAGAATACTTGGAAGATTTCTGTTTTGTCATGACAAGAGGAAGAGAAGAGATTAAAATTGTGATACGGTGAAAAACACTCCAGTTAAGAGATAGAGGGAGCTCAGAAATTTTATAGAAAACTTCTGAAGGTGTTGATCATAGAAGATTAGAAGCACAGCTGGGCTCGGTGGCTCAGCCTGTCATCCTGTGCCTTGGGAGGCTGAGATGAGTGGATTGCCTGAGCCCGCGGGTTCGAGACCCGCCTGGGCAAGTTGGCGAGACCTCATCGCTACGATAAATCAAAAAAATCAGCCGGGTGTGGTAGCACATGCCTGTAATTCTGGCTACTCGGAAGGCTGAAGCGGAAGGATCGCCGGAGTCCAGCAGGTCGAGGCTGCGGGGGCCGGGAGTGGCCACTGCACTCCAGTCTGGGCGACAGAGTGAGACTCCAACTCAAAAAAAAAAAAAAAAGATTAGAAACACATGAAAAATCACCAAAAGCATATTCTTAAGTAAGACAACAACAAGAAAAACAAGAACAGAGCAAACAAAAAACCCTAAGAATTCAACTTTTTCTTTTCACCTTAGGACATTCATGGCACAAAAAGTTCAGATCCAATTCTATGACTTGTATCATCTCTCAGTTGAAGTAAAGTTGTGTTATTAAACATGCAGTTCAGGAATCCGTGATGTTTTCTATTGAGGGAGACATTAGTTTCAAGTGTTGAGCATATGTTTTGGTTAATGACTAGCATGCCAAGACTACTTTTACTTAATGAGTTTGGTCTCCAGTTTAATTTAAATGTACTGTCCCATATATTTATCTAAGTTTTTAATTTTTTTTATTTTAAAGATGTGAGGTACAATTCAGGATTAGATAGATAAGTGGTCATCGTACAGGTAAAGTGTGGGTCTCCTTTGGTCCCCACTTCGCCTGGTATGAGTATGGGTATTCTTGTTGATATTATATGCCCCTTTCTCCCCCGACAGTGTCCCACTACTGCCAATCCCTTTCTTATAGTAGTATGATAAATGTTCAGGGTTCGTTTATGAGTGAGAACATGTAGTACTCAGATCTTTGTTTTTGTGATAGATCACTGAGTATTATAGACTGTAAATCCATCCAAGTTACTACGAAGTCCATAATTTTCTCCTTCTTTATGGCTACATAATATTCCATCATGTATATGTACCACATTTTCTTTATCCAGTTCACTTTTGATGGGCAGCACGGATGGTTCCATGTTTTTGCATTGTGAATAGTGCTACCATAAACATGCGCATGCAGGTATTTTTTTATAGAATGATTTGAGCTCTGGGTATATTATCAGAAGGAAGAGTGCTGGGTCATATGGAAGGTTAATTTCTAGATTTTTTTTAGGAATCGTCACACTGTCTTCCACAGAGATTGTACTAATTTACACTCCCACCAACAGTGTAGAAGTACTCTTTCTTCTGCACATCCTTGCGAGCATCTGTTGTTTTTCGAGTTATTAATGATGCTCGTCCTGACTGGAGTTAGTTGGTATCTCAGCATGGCTTTAATTTGCATTTCTTTGATGATGAGTGAGACTGAGCATTTTTTCATGTATGTGTTGACTGCTTGTGTCTTCTTTTGAGAAGTGTGTATTCGTATCTTTTGTCCACTTTTTTAATAGGGTCGCTTGCTTTTTTTCCTTTCGGCATATATGAGTTCCTTGTAGATCCTGGATGTTAGGCCTTTGTCAGACATACAGTTGGCAAATATTTTTTCCCATTCTGTGGGCTGTCTCCTCACTCTCCTGATGGTTTCTTTGGCTTTGCAGAAGCTTTTTGGTTTGATGAGGTCCCACTTGTCTAACTTATCTTTTATGGCATCCATTTTTGGAGAATTGATCAAGAATTGGTTGCTACTTCAGTGTGCCTAAGAGTGTTTCCTATGTTTTCATCTAGGATTCTTATAGTTGTAGGTTTTACATTTGTGTCTTTGATCCCTTTGGAGATGATTTTTGTGTGTGGCAATAGGTAGGGGTCCTGTTTCAATCTTCTGTGTTTGTCAGACAGTTTTCCTGGCACCCTTTACTGAGTAGATCCTCCTCTCCCCAGGGGTTGAGGGTGGAGACTTTGTCAAAGATGTTTCCTAATTTTTAAGAGGAGTTTTAGCATGAAGGGTCTGTGAATGATCCTTTTGCTTTTGTCCATGGAAAATCAAAATGCATCAGCAGCAATGAAACCTGCACTTTTCTATTGTTCCTCCTTTTTCTAAAAGTGAAAGATTAAACAATTTCCTTGCTTCAATACATAAGCCAAGCATGTTGCTGGATGTGTGTCTGTGTCTATTTGTGGTTCCTTCTAGGTTGACATTCATCACTTCGAAAATAATACATAGAATAACAGGTGTACCAGATTCTGATTATCAGCTAGCAGTAAGAAGGCAATATTTCAGGGCAAAATGCTCTGGGTTGAAAATGACTCTATGGCAAACTGAAGAAAAGGGTGTAGTCAGGAGAAACACCAACAACTCACATCTCTACATTTGTGATGAGTACAAGTCTGACTTCATGTTCTTATATGCAGACCCTGAAGATCACAGGATGATTTTCTTCTGTAAATATTCTTCAAAATGATTTAGAAGTTTCAAACCTTGCTTTAGTCAATAACATACCATTTATAGACCCGTACTTATCTAAGTCAGGCTTTATCAGCATGTTTCCTCAGAACCGGAAAAGAAGCGTTGCTTCAATATAAGCAAGATAATGTATGGAATTGAATCCTTTTCAAACAACACTCAAGAGCCCTTTATAGAGTGGAGCAATAGTGAGTCAATCTTCTTGGATCTTTGCCGTACCATCATTATTAAACTTTATAGGAATTGCAAATACTCTTATATCTAATATTTCACACATGTGCATGTTTGTGCATGTTTATATGTGTATGAAAGGAGTGAAGTGGAATGATTGGGGCAGAGTATGGTAGACATAATATAAATAAAGCCAGTACCTACCAGAAGGTGTAACAGATAAATTTGAAACAAGAATGGCCAAATTGCAAAGAAACTGCCTTTGTGCATTTGAGCTTGCCTTCCTGTCTCCACTCACTCCTGTCTTCTTTATTTATTCATTCTTTCTCTCTCTCCTTCTCATCATTCTTAGCATACTCCTACCCTTTTCTGACTGCCATTTTTTTTGTTTTCTCTCTTTTCTTTCCTCTGTTTTCTACCCACATATATACTAATACAAACCAACTTTTGAAAGGCATTACATAATGAGATTAGCCATGCATTTTACTTAGTCAACTTGAAGACATTTTAAATATACAGATTTCCAAAAAACCACTTGCAAAATATACTGAGTTATTCAGTCTATATTGATTTACCTGTGAATAAGTGGGTGCCACTACTTTTGAAAATTTACTTGGTGTTGAAATTTTAACTTTGACGATTGTAAGACAGTGAAATAAAACAGAACAAGAAAGTCAGAAGAAGAGTTTAATTCTGTTTTTAGCTCGATTATGTCACTAGTTATGAGAATTTGAACAAAAAACTTAAGCTTCTCAGTTTCCTCATTTAGGAAGTGAGGAAGTCACACTATGATTCTACTGATACCTAATTTGGAGATTATGATATGTTTATTTGAGGCAATTATCCAAGTTTTTCAGGACTGCATGAATTCAACTTTCAATGGGCGAGGAGCAGAGATTTAAAGTCACTGTTTGGCTTTAGTGTCAAACGATTTTAGATAATTCTATACGTGTACTTTTGCTTTGTGAATTCTTGGAGAAATGTTAAGGATGACAATCAGCTCTCTCATAAATTGTTGGCAAACTTGGGAAAACTTTTCACCCGTTGAAGTAGGCTTCATCCCCAGAATGCGGGGCTGGTTCAACATCTGTAAGACCAAAAACATAACTAAATACATCAACAGATATAAAAACAAAAACCACATGATTATATCGTTAGATGTGGAAAAAACTTTTGATAAAATCCAGCACTTCTTCTTGATAAAAACCCTTGAACATCTAGACATAGATGGAACATATCTAAAAATAGTGAGAACTATCTACAAGAAACCAACAGCCAACATACTGCTAAACAGACAGAAATTGGAACCATTTCCCCTGAAAACCACAGTAAAACAAGGATGCCCACTCTCATCCCTCTTTTTCAACATAGTTCTGGAAGTCCTAGCCAAAGCAAGGAGAAGGAGATCAAGGATATACAAACAGGAAAAGAGGAAGTTAAGTTATCCCTCTTTGCAGACAACATGACTCTATTCCTGGAAAATCCAAAAGAATCTGCCGAAAACCTCCTTGCATAGATAAGGGACTTTGGCAAAGTCTCAGGGTATAAAATAAATGTGCAAAAGACAGTCGCATTCTACATACCAACAATAAACAAACAGAAACCCAAATCTAAAGCACAATCTTATTCACAATAACCACAAGCACAAAAAGAAATACTGTGGCATCTTCTTAGCCAGAGACATGAAAGACCTTTATAACAAAAACTATGAAACACTACTCAGAGAAATCAAGGATGACACACACAAAAAAGGAAAAATATTCCATGCTAATGGATTGGAAGAATCAACATTGTTAAGATGTCCATCCTACCCAAGGCAATCTACAGATTTAATGCAATACCCATTAAATTACCACCAGCATTCTTCACAGACCTGGAAATGACAATACAGGAATTCATATGGAAACATAAATGACCACAAATAGCCAAAACAATCCTCAGCAAAAAAAAAAAAAAAAAAAGCAAAAAGTATCACACTCCCAGACTTTAAATTTTATTATAAAGGTACAATAATCAACAAAACAGTCTGGTATTGGTACAAGAACAGGCTTATGACCAATGGAGCAGGATAGAGATTCCAGAAACAAAACCTCCATTTCTCAACCAACTTATCTTCGACAAAGCCACTCATCTTCCACCACCAACCACTGGGGAGAGGATAACTTAATCAGTAAATGGTACTGTGAAAACTGGCTGACCACATGCAGAAGATTACATCAAGACTCCTACCTATCACCATACACAAAAATCAACTCTGAATGGATCAAAGACCTAAATGTAAAACCTCAAACTATAAGAACAGTAGAAAATGCAGGAGACACCCTCATGGAAATTGGAACTGTCTACCAACTCCTGATCAAAATTCTGAGTGTCCGTACCATAAGAGATAAGATAGACAAGCGGGACCTCATCAAAATGACAAGCTTCTGCAGAGTCATAGAAACCATCAAGAGAGGAGGGAGACTGCCCACAGAATGGGAAAAAAATATTTGCCAACTGTATATATGACAAAGGTCTAACATCTAGGATCTACAAGAAACTCAAACATGCCAGAATGAAAAAAATAAAAAATCAGCCCTATTAAAAAGTGGGCAAAAGATATGAATAGACACTTCTCAAAAGAAGACATATGAGCAGCCAACAGATACACAAAAAAAATGTTCAGCCTCACTGGTCGTCAAAGAAAGGCAAATTAAAACCACACTGAGATCCCACCTAACTCCAGTCAGGATGGTCATGATCAATAACTCAGAAAACAACAGATGCTGGAGAGGATGCGGGGAAAAGGGAACACTTCTACACTTTTGTTGGGAGTGTAAACTAGTACAACTTCTGTGGAAAACAGTCTGGCGATTCCTAAAAGATCTAATAATTGACGTCCCATATGACCCCTGCAATCCCCCCTACTGTGAATATACCTGGAGGAACTCAGATCACTCTATGAAAAAGATACCTGCACATGCATGTTTATTGCAGCATTATTCACAATAGCAAAAACATGGAACCTACCATGCTGCCCATTGAAAGAGGACAGGATTAAAAAATGTGGTACATATACACAACAGAATATTATGCAACCATAAAGAAGGACAAAATTATGAACTTCTCAGCAACTTGCTTGCACTTAGAGTCTGTAATACTGAGTGATCTATCACAGAAACGAAGAACTGAGTACCACATGTCCTCACTCATAGGTAGACCTTGAACAATTATTATAATACTATAAGAAAAGGATTGGCAGTCATGGGAATCTGCTGGGAGAGGAAGGGGACATACCTCCTCAAAAGGGCACCTGCATTATGCACATTTGTAGACCTGATCTGAATTGCACCCCACATCTTTAAAAAATTCTTTAAAGTTTTGAATAAAGCAGTATTTAATATGTAAAAAAATTAATTCATATAAAAAGTACAGTAATAAAAAAGTGAATTTCAGAGAATTTCAAAATAGAAATGCTGTTTTTATTTTAGAAATGTGACAGAGAATAAAACATGATTTGGAACCAGACAGACGTGAGCTTTAAGCTCAGCTTAGTCACTTGTTAACTATCGAGCACTGTGAGAATTAGTTAACCTCTCAGGGGATCAGCTTTCACATATAAAAAAAAAAGCTGGAGATAATTAGAGCCATCTTAAAGCTTGGTTGTGTGAATTAAGTGTCATGATGTTTGTGAAACAACTGAGTGCCTGGAGCAAGACAAACAACTTTCTGTCTCAGTAGCAGTCATAAAAGCAGCACTCATCACATTTTTCTGTCTGTGGACACGGCTACCTTCCTCTGTGGCCCTGAGCTCTTTGAACAAGGAGCGGCCCCCACTTCACCTTGGTGTTCCAGGCAATGCAGCACAACTGCTGTGAAGACAAGCTCTGTAGCTGCTCACCCTGACTTTGAGCGCTAGCTGTGCTACTTACTATCACGCAAGCTTGGTCAAGTGATGTGTCCGTTTCTCAAACTATAAACAGGGGAGTGTGAGGATTAACCGAGCTAACACAGAAATGGCCTGATGCATACTGTTAGGACTGAATACCCAGCCCCTTGCTTGGTAATAAGTCTTTGTTTAGCTGAATAAGTAAGCAAACGTGAAATAAGCACACATGGAACTCTACAGTTGAAAATGCTTGTAAAATCACCAAATCCCTTCATTTTGTGGATGTTTAGGGTTTGGGTGACTTTGGAAATTAGATCATGAAGTTTCCAGAAGGATTCACAATAAAACCTTAAAATCCTGGTTCTAGATCTGAGACTGCTTTCATTACACCAACCTGCCTCCGTGTAAATTGAAAGAGGAACCTAGTTGTTTTCAATAAACTGTGCGGACTCGAGAGACTTTTAGAAGGATAGCAGCGTCCGTGGGATGAGAAGACAGGCCCACTGTGTGTTAAAAGGAAAGATTTGAATCACCAGAATCTGCGCCAATGTTCGCTGCCAGAATGGCTGACGCTGAGACAAAGTGCAGAACCAAGAAAATTAGGGTTCCCAGTAAATAGAGAAAACAGTCAGAATAAATAATTCTTGGGAATGATGCTGCACTCAAAATAGGTTTGTGCATGTATTGCCTAAAGTAAGAGCTTTTGTTTAATACCGAGCACAGTGAAGTCTCAGCATCATGCCGCCTGCCTACTTGCCGTTTGCAGAAAAGGGAAAAGCAGTGCAAAACACAAGCAAGTAAGAACAAAATAAAATGCCCACCATTCCAGGACACTAAACAGTTATGGGTTTCCTAGGTAGGATGAAAAATAACAAAGTTCTATTCAGGACACTCTGGCTGTGTTTCAGGTTTCAGATTCGCTACTCTGCTTTTATTGCCTCAAAGTCAGGGTACATTCAGGTTACCGAGAGCTCAAAGGTGCTTTGGTGGCCATTGGAAAGACAAAATAGCTTATACCTACCTCCCGATTGTTTTAAGTTGCCATTAGCAATTTGGATACATTTTTAAATAATGTAATGGGACATTAGCTTAATGCACATATTTTTTTCCTGCAATAAATCATACATTGACCTAGTCTAAATAAACACATGTTCTGTAGCCTAGAACAGATGTTGAAAGTGTTTTCTGCATTTAGTACAACCCGTTACTGCGCATTTACATGTTTGGATGGAGGAAGGTGTATCAGTAATTACCTGAAGTTCACAAACGCTATGTTTGTTAATGCTGTTTCATCTTTGGGAGAATATTGGCTTTGCAAACCCTTCTGTTTTTCTCTGTGGATGTCAAAAGGACTCGGAAGCTCCGTGTCATTCATTTGAGGATAGAGTCTCTCATGAGCTATTCTGCACAGCCAAACAGGAGATAGATGGAGCTGATCGTGTGTGAGTTCTTTGGGTGTTGGGTTGTACAAATCTAAGAGTCCAGTGTCTCCATAGAGTTTTCTAGATTATCCAATGTGGTGGAAGTGTCCAGTTGTTTGTCAGATTCCGTTTGTATCTTCTCCCTGCACCCCACCGCTTGGACTACCTTGTCCAGCCAGGTTTGGGGTGAGCTTTGGCCCTGTGATGGAGTCCTAGTGCGAGAAACGTAAGTAGAAGTTGCATGCCACTTGCAGGCTTGGCCTATAAAAACCTCCCATGCACGTTCCTCTCCTGTCTAATGGGAACAGTAGCTCCCACGTGACCTTGAGAGCTACATGTTGAAGATGACAGAGGTCCCGTCACCTGAACCCCTGAATGACTGCATCAGAACACCCCAACCCTACCCCACCTCACTCCTGACCTTTCACTGACCTAAATTAGTGGACTTTTAGGTGAGTGAGTACTGAACTTCTTTGCTGTCTCATTGCATGTTTGGGTCTGTTTGTTCCCAGAGTTTAGCTACCTCTGACCAATACAATCAAGGATACAGGTCCAAATATCCTGAATGCAATACAGTTTTTGGTGTCATATCTCACTTCCAAAATTTAGTCGAAAAGCACTGATGAACAACTTCCTGAGAAGAGCAGAGATAATGATCTCTCTTTCCTCCTACATGAAGCATAGCCTACCAAATTTCTGTTGCAAATTTTGTGAGTCATAGTGGCAAAAATAATCTATGAGTATCACGCCTTTGAGGCTACGTATGATTTTGCTAAAAAAAATGATTTAAAATAGCATCGACAAAATATGATTAAAGATGAAGAGAAAGGGGCAATGATTTCAAAGCCTCCAAAGTTCAAAACTGACCCAAAGCCACAATTCAGAAGCCATTTAGACACACTGAGAGACTAAGAGTTAGGAAAGAGAAAAACACTGATGGACTGCTCGGGCGCAAATGCTGGTGACCTCTCAAAATGTATATGAGAGGACCCCCCCCAAAAGACAATTATCTTTTGGAGGGAGGGCCCTTGGAATTCATTCCTCGGGATCAAACAGTTAAGCAAAGTTTTCATCTGGAAATTTCGAGGTGGCGTCACGATTTGCAGAAGAAATGCCCTGAATTGTGGTGAGCAGGTGACAGGTTCTTCCACCACGACCATGTCCCTGACTGCAGGATGGGTGTGATTTACGAGCACCTCTGCCCGCATTCGACTGAGTGTTCCACAGTTTTGGACCAAAACCGGCATGGCCCCTGTGCCTCAACCTCCCTATTCACTCACTCTCACCTGGAGCGACTCTTTTTTTGTTTTCTCCCGGATGAAAAAAGTCCTCAAAAAGAAACATTCTGCCAGTGTGGATGAGGTGAAACCATAAATGGCAGAATCGCTACAAGGCATCAAAACTGACAAGCTCAAAAGCTGTTTAAAGCAGTGGGAAAAGCATCTCAACAGGTGTATTGAATTAAATGAATAGTCCTTTGAAGGTGACTGAAGTTTAACCATGTGAGAATAAATACACAAGTTTTTATAAATAAATTCCTGTTTGGGGGTGTCACCTTCACATATTGAAACATAGTTCCCAATATGATAGTATTAAGAGGTGGGGGCTTTGGGGAAGGTACTAAGTCACATGAATGGATTGAGTGGGCGTACAGAACGAGAGCCCCGATGCCACTTCCTCCACGTGCTGAAGTGATTTCCTGGAAAGCGAGAAGTGATGAAGTCATGAGGCCACCACTTCACATCGTGGTGAAGAGAAAGCTGATGATTTCTTCCATCAACTATGCTAGGTGCTGAAAACCTCCTCCCAGTATTAAACACATCAAGTTGCTAGCAGCCAGGTCGAAGACGAATGATGTCTTCTATAGCATAGGCGAGCTTGTGCAATATGAGAAACACACACCGGAAGCGAGAAAGTACCCAGAAACGCTGTTCTATGGAAGATGTGCCCTCCCCATCCACTCTCTGGAGCTGTGACTTCTGTCAGTCATGGGAGAGCTCTCGTTGGACTAAGCCCATTGTACGGAAACTCACATTAGTGATATTCCCTACATAAAGGTGGTCCAGTGAAAGGGTGACGCCCTCGCAAGGTGAAACTGAAAACTGAAAACTCTTTGCCGTTCCCCATCCTGACACTGGGTGATGGGGTGAGGGAGGGGGGTGTCTGAAAGACTAGTCTCTGAGGATTCTGGATCTAAGGCTCACTCCTGTAGAGGAGTTAAACTTCAGTCACCTTCAAAGTACTATTCCTTTAATTCAATACACCTGTTGAGATGCCTTTCCCACTGTGTAAAACAGCTTTTGAGCTTGTCAGTTTTGATGCCTTGTAGCGATTTTGCCATTTATGGTTTCACCTCATCCACATTGGCAAAATGCTTCTTTTTGAGGACTTTTTTCATCCGGGAGAAAACAAAAAAAGAGTCGCTCCAGGTGAGAGTGAGTGAATAGGGAGGTTGAGGCACAGGGGCCATGCCGGTTTTGGTCCAAAACTGTGGAACACTCAGTCGAGTGGGGGCAGAGGTGCTCGTAAATCACACCCATCCTGCAGTCAGGGACATGGTCGTGGTGGAAGAACCTGTCACCTGCTCACCACAATTCAGGGCATTTCTTCTGCAAACTGTGATGCAACTTCAAAATTCCCAGATGAAAACTGTTTGTATTCACAGTGTAGAGTCCAAGAAATACCAAGCAGAGCATTAAGTTTTAAGTGGTTCCAGAGTGATCGGTTCCTAAGTACCTGACAGAAGGAAAAGTGCTACAGAACTCTCTACAGCACACATCAGAACAATCTCTCAAAAATTCCCATTGATGGATTAAAAAAAACATGAGTTCTCAATCGAAAATTTAGCACATGAGAAAAGTCACTAGGACAAGGGAAAGCAGCAACCACATCATGAGAGAAGCAAATATTGCAGACATTCCTACCAGGATATGGAACAAGAGGTTAGCATGCTTAAAGAAATCGAAAGGGAATTAAAGCATGAGTAAAGGAGAGGACGTTGTCAACATTGGTCAAACAGCTTTTAGCAATCTCCTAGCAAATTAGCACTGTTCAGCTGGAAGGGGGTCATACAAGGCCATAGCAAAGGCCACACCCACGGATTAAACATAAACGCACCTGCTTCAACATCAGCTAAGACCAGGATGACCCCTTTATCACTCTTCCTACCAGGTAAAGACAGACAAGGAAAGCATAGAAGGTACAAGGAATGGAAAGGGGAACTCAAGCTGCAGTTATTTCCAGATGATGTGTTGCCTATATACAAAACCCAGAATGATTTACAGATTAATTAACAGAATAAATAAAAGTTTATTGTGGTTAGTAGATGTAAGCTTAAGATACCAAATCTGTATTGCTATAAAAGTTTAAAAAGAGTCAAGTCCAACTTAAAAGCACTATTTGCAATGTCAGCAACATATAAAGGTAATTGGATCTAGCAAAATATTTATCTAAAGTCATGTAAATACATCAAAGAAGACCTAATTAAATAAAGAAGTATAGCATATTCAAGAATATCTTAAAGAGATCAAGTAGCCCTCATAATGAAATACACATTCAGGCAACCCTCTTTCTGGTCACCTCCCACTGTGGGAGGTTTTCTGTCTTCTTAATAAACTCCTGCTTTCTTGCCGAGAGAGAGAGAGAGAGAGAGAGAGAGAGAGAGAGAGAGAGAGAGAGAGACAGAGAGACAGAGAGACAGAGAGACACGTTCACTGTAATTTAAATAAAAATCAAGTTTTATTTTTCATGAAACTTGATAAACTAATCCTAAAATATATAGTTATAAGGTAAGATAATTCTAAAGAAAAATAATTGGGTGAACAACGTGCACATGGCAATTAAAAAGTGTGCTATCAACAAAACAATATAAAAATAGACCATTGAAACAGGACAACAGGCCTCAAACAAAACCAAGATTATAGAGAATTCTGATCTATGAAAGGGAAAATATTGCAGCGCACGATGTACAAAACAAACTATTGAAGTAATGATTTAGGGACAGTTAGTTCTCATAATTTACAAAAAAAATAGGAAACAGAATTCCTGCCTCACAACATAAACAAAGTAAATTCTACATAACTTGACAATGTAAATGTGAAAGCGAGAGAATATAGACGAACGTCTTTCCAACCCTTGGGAAGGAAAATTTACTTAAATCAAACAGGAAAGTGAAAACCATGGAGAAAATTTCATAGATTACTCTTCATTAAAATTGCCAACTTCTTTTACAGAAAAAAGTAAGCAAATAGGTTACAAACTGAGCAAATAGGTTACAAACTGGGAAAGGTATTACAATACATAAAACCAACAAATATTAGATATCTAGAAAATAGAAATAACTCCCGTCAAGAGAAAACTAAGCAATCTCCTAAAATATGAAAAATGTCCCCATAAGCACTTCACAACAGGGGAAAGTCTACTGGATCATGAAAGTATGAAAAGATACTGTCCAGTTAGTAAGGAAATACAAATTAAAACCAATAGCCGTGTATTATTTCAGATGCACAGGTTAACAATTTAAATGTCTTACAATATCTTCTTCTTTTTCAGAAATGTAGCAAAAAGAAAAAGAAAAAGAAAACCCCTCTCACATCCCCTTTAATAGAACGTAAATTATACCAAGGGCTTTGGAAAGCAATTTTGCATCATCTAGCCAAGGCACGCATGTGCATACTCAGCAACCTAGCCGTTTCTCTCAGAGATATATTATGAGGATCTGTATACTTGTGAGCCGGGAGGCATATAAAAGAATGCTTGTAGAGGAATTCTTTATAACAGCAATAAAACTACAAGCACCCCAAATATTTATCAATGCTGGATTACACGTTGTGTAATTTGTATTGTGATAAAGTCATATGATGAATTTCAGTACAGAAATTGAAATGAATGTATATCTATATGAATCAGTATGAATGACAAAATATGATATTGAACTAAAGAAGCAATAAAGAAAATACATATAATATGAGATTGTGGGTATAAAGTTCCAAAATAAACTAAATAAAATGATCATTTGTTTAGGGATATTTGCATAGGTGGTAAAATGAAAAAGGAATGCTTTAAGAATACAGATGAAATGTAAATAAGAAAACTATCAAAGAGAAGATGAATGATTTAGAGGACTCTAAGCTCATATCTAATTTAAACATTTTAAGTATCTCTGAGGGAGAAACAAGAGGTAAAATAGCAATATTCAACTTAATAATTGAAGAAAACTTTTAAGAATTGAAAAAAGCCCTGAGGATGCATATCCAAAGAGCCCACAAATCTAGACATATATTTTAAAGCATGTTTTTAAATGATATTTATAAATGAAATATTGTACCAGAATCCAGCCCACAACAATAAATGTCATCCCACAGAGACTTTAAAAAATAGAACAATCCTCAGGATTTTTTTTTTCTGCAGTACTAAATAATAACAGGCAACAGAGCCATGCTTATAGAGCTTGAGAAGAAATAAGTGGTGGCCTATGAACCAATCAGTAATGTGTGATGTCAACAGGAAGGTATTATTGCAACTCAAGATCTCAGAAAATATACCCTCTACAGACCGTATCTTGTTATCGATTGACATATTAACATTAGTAGCTTCATAACAGAAAAATCATAGTATCGAAGTATCATAGTATCAAAGTATACTGACAAAAAGTTTTTGAAACAAGCTAATCTCACTTGCAATATCAAATAATAAGTATGAACAAAATTTCATAAATTCCTTCAAAATTACATTCAATTTTTATTCTAGTTGATACGACACAAACATAGAAATTGAATATCAAAGATCTGGTTATGAAATCCAAGATTATACTTTTTTCAGTACTAGCCATTGACAGGGACATTTCGGTGATGAAACAATGGAGGGCAAAACTATCGTGGGGTTTTGTGGGAGGACTGGAGCATGCACAGAGCAGCCATGGAAGCTGAGGGGGAAATGTGACCTCAAGTCATCATTGAATTTTGATAACAAAATATGATTTAAATACTATTAATTGTTCAGAATAAACCCGGTTATACATTCATGCAGAAAACATTCACAGAAATATTTTTCATGTATAACCACATGGAAAGAGAAATCCATAAAGTGTGCAACTGGAACACAAGCAAAAAGTGATCAGCAAATGAAAACAACAGAAAGAATAACAGGATAATATGATCAATTGGACTCTTAAATGACAAAGTTATTGGGTTTGTGCTTTAAAACACTGGTGTTTATCATATGTTAATTAATAAGCAATGATACGTCACAACAAATCTAAAGCAAAAATAGCATAAACATTAACTCAAAGAATTGAAAAAGAGGTATTGAATGAATTCAAAGAAAAGGAAAGCAGAATATGTTTTTTTTAATGTCAATGTTGAGGCAACACAGTACAAAGCTTGGCAAGCTCCCCTCATGAGTTTAGAACTCATCGAAGGACAGATGGAGTGTATGACAAGTGGAAGGACAACCCTACTGCCTGAGGGACAGAGGAAAATCAGGTACCTCAGAGGAAGAATGTCTCCAAGCAAGGGGAGCAGTATGCAGCAATCCTAATTTCCTCTTCCAGGTTAACAATCTGATAACTAACCTTTCTCCCGTGGGACTTGCAATACAGGCCAGGAAGATTATTCTAGCAAAAGACCCTCCATATCGAATCATAAGGTCAAAGAATTCAAAGTCCCTCCCCTAACAATCTATACTAGTGAAATGAAACTCCATAGATCAAGTACTCTAATACACACACGCGCGCCTGCGCACACACACACACACACACACACACACATAAACACACATACATGTGTTAGTCCATGTTGTGTGAGTATATTTATATACAGTCTTCTTTCACAAAGACATATATATACACATTTACAAACCCTTGATGAAAGCTTTAGTCAAAAGACCTCATCTTTTTCTAGGTCAAGTTAAAAAAATAAGAAAAATGAAGAATTTAAATAATATTAGTTGTCTTTAATTATTATACATTGTAAATATTTTACCCTCAAAGAACAAACTGGTATTGTGCACCCACAGATTTTTTAAAAAACAAATGCTGTTTATCTACTAAGCCACAAAAAAGCTCAGTCCTCCAAGGCAAAAATTATGTGTCATGATCTCTAATCCACATTTAATAACAAAAGTTTAAATCCCCAAGCCAGAAGTTTAAGATCCCAAGCCTCTGAAAATAAAAATAAAACCCCGAATAAACTCTTGGTGGCACTATTTTAGAATTAGCCAGAACAAATTCATTGTATAGCAAAGCAGAGCAGATTTGAGGAAAATTATACTTGGGCAAATTTATACATTTAATAGTCTTTTATTATGAATAAAAAGAATGCTAGAAAATTAACTTAGTTTTTATCTTGAGAAGTTAAAAATAACTAACCCTGCAGGAGATTTTCTCCTTTGAAGTGTAATGAGTTAGAACCCAGGTGCAACCCTCTGGACCAAAACAACTAAAATGCTGAATAAATTTTCCAAATTGTGTTTTAAAATGCATCACTTTAATTAAATGAAAACAAAAATAAATTCTGAGCTGTAAAATTAATTGAAGTGAGAGCCACTAAGCTGTAAGAAAATATAAAAAGTCCTTCAGAGTATTTGGTAAACTCTTGAGTCCTTGAACACCCATTTTGAGAACTACAAAAGGAGCGAAAAATAAAGTTCAGGAATCATCAAAACTATGGGAGACACCTTCTACCTAAAGCAAAGACCTCCAAAGGGCCACTGTAAGAGCAAACAAGAAATATATCCCAGGACTCAGAAGTATATGCAAGCATATTTCCTGTCACAAATTTAGCTGAATTTCATGGAAAAATTATCCTCTGAGAACCTGTAGCCTCAACTTACCCCAAATAATTCTGCAGTCTGTATTAGTCCATTTTGTGTTGCTATCAGGAATACCTGAGGCTGTGTAATTTATAAAGAAAAGAGGCAGATTTGGCTCACAATTCTGTAAGCTGTCCACAAAGCATGGAACTGGCAACTGCATCTGGTGAGAGACTCAGACTGCTGACAAAAGGAAAAGGGGAGCCAGCATTACATGTCAAGAGGAAGGAAGCAAGAAAGAGGAGGGAGATGTCAGGATCTTCTTAACAATCAGTTCTCATGATAACTAATAGTCTGGGAACTCACTCATTATCCCAAGACAGCATCTAGGTGTTCAGTAAAATATCCCCCATGACCCCAAAACCTCCCACTAAGCCTCACCTCCAACACGAGGGGGTCACATTTGAAATTTTCAGGGGACAAATATCTAAACTTGAAATTTTCAGGGGACAAATGTCCAAATGATATCACAGCTGCATATTCACATGTCAGTTTTATCTACAAAATGTAAAAGGGTTATTAAAATGTACTCTTGTCCCAGATAGGTGAAATCTACAGGAAATTGGCAAAACAAAAGGAAACCCCCCATAAATTTCTAGAGACATGCAACTTCAGACAAGACCAGGTGTATTCAGGATGGTAGGGCTGTAGACAAGAAGCGTAACTTCACTTTAAGTCTCAAAATATTATCTCTAGAGGGAAAGTTCCAAGTAAAATGACTATCTTAGAGGCAAAAATCACACAACTTACAACAAAACAATGAGACATGAATGAGAATCAGCAAAACAACAGACAAGAAAAATAAACTCTATAAAAGCTCCTGATACAAGAATTATCAAACATAAGTTTAAAGAAACAAGAGCGAACCTTGAAAATATGAGCAAACTATAAGAAGGTTTGAATAAAAACCCAGTAGGACTTTCAAATATGACATAAGAATAATTACAGTTTAAAATTTTACAATAAAAAACTCACAATGGGTTAGATATAGCTAAAGAGAGAGTTTAAAAATTGGAAGACAGAGATGAAGAAATTATATGGAATACTGTACAAACTAGAGGAGGCAAAAGATATAATTTAAGAAAGAGAGGTTCAAAAATATAAAGAGTAGAGTGTAAGTGTCTAAAATATACTTCAACAACAAGAACATATTACAGAGAATAGGGAAATGGGAAATAGGTAATAGTCAAAGAAGACATGACTTCAATTTTTTTCAGATTTATTAAAAAATTCTTAGCCGAGCTCAATGGCTCAGCCTGTAATCCTGCACCTTGGGAGGCTGAGGTGAGTGGATTGCCTGAGCCCATGGGTTCGAGACCCACCTGGGCAGCTTGGTGAGACCTCATCTCTACAATAAATCAAAAAATTAGCCAGGTGTGGTAGTGCGCATCTGTAGTTCCAGCTACTTGGAAGGCTGAGGTGGAAGGATTGCCAGAGCCCAGCAGGTTGAGACTGCAGTAGCTGGGAATGGTCACTGCACTCCAGTCTGGGTGACAGAGTGCGACTCCAACTCAAAAAAAAAAAAAAATTCTAATTCTGAAACTGAAGAATCCTGGTAAATCCCAAGCAGGACAAATAAAAAGACACCTAAAAGTATACACATTATATTGAACTTGAAGCAGACCAAAGAAAAAGCAATGTCAAAAATAACTGAAAATAAAAAATAGATTACCTATAATACAATAGCCAATTAAGCTGATGATTTCTCAGTAGCAACAAAGGATGTCAGAAGACAAAGTAACTGTAACAGGCTCAGTGTCCTAAGAAAAGATATCTGCTATCTTAGATTTCTTTATACAGTTAAAAAAAAAAAATAAAAATAAGAGCTTGTCATAAAATGACCCTCACTGTTTGACATGAACATTTGTATTAAACACAAAAATCTTATTTTTTTTCTTTTTTCAGGAAGAATAGAAGATTGCACTTTTTATCACTTTTAAGTTTGATATCTCAGTGGTTACAGAACTGTCAATGAAACATATCTCTTTAAAGTGGAAATATTTAAATGTTCTTATCTGAAAATCCAGTTGCCTCTTTCATAGGCTTGATCATCAAAGAAGTAAATGTTGATATACAGTTGCCGTAAATTTTTTGAAAGGCTGAACCAACACATAGAAAACTTCTACTGTGGAGAGTCACCTGTAACCACATCCTACTTTACATGGATAAGGAATTTTACATCATTCTTTTATTAGCTAGAACCCTAGAAATTATAGGAATGTTTCTTACTGCAGCATAGCCTGGACTACACTGGCATATATTATGACACTTAAGGCAAAAGAAGATCATATGAAAATCTGATATACAGGGAACTATAGTAGTCAGATATTTCAGTAAATAAATGAGCAAATATGAACAAATAGTAATTATATATTTTAAAATACCTACAAGCAAGAGCTCAAATGTTGGAAAACAACATTGAAGAAGGAAGGAGAGTAATGATGTTAAAATATACTAAATGCCCTTTTATCATTAAGAAAAAAGTTAAATGTATTGAGTAGCTGAGATCAAAAATTAATAAAATAGAAACATATAATGGAAGGGAACAAAGCCAAAAACTATTTTTAAGATTAGAAAATAGACAGACTTTGAATGATGTTAAACAAATTTCTAATAGAATTAGTCTGTATTATTTGTGGCTTCTTGTGGAGAAAATTAGGAATGAGAGGGAGGTAATTCCAGATGCTGCAGAGATTAAACAGCTAAGAAAATGCCAGTATTATAAAATTTTGTATTAATAAATTATAAAATTGAAATTAAATTAGAAAATTTAAATTTCTTAAAATATAATTTATTAAACAGTCTCAAGAAAAAATTAAAAAATGATTCTTCATAATTAAAGATATGAAATTATTAATTAAAATGCCTCCCTTAAAATATGACATAAAGCACAGATGCTCTTACAGGAAAGTTCTATCTAATGTTCGTGGAATAGATTGTTAAAATTTACACAAGTTCTTCAAGATAATTTTTTTAAAGAAATACAGGGACGCTTTCAAATAATTTCCTGTGGTTCCAGTAGTTTAATAATTAAGATAATAAGAGGAGATTAAAAGGGACTAAAATTATAGAGCAAACTAATGCACAAGTAGATGGAAAAATTCTAAACAATATATTAGCATACTGCTTCAGCAAAATATAAAACAGTTGCAATCACAGTGATTTTATTCCAGGAGTCAAATGTCGAGTTACATTACAGACTAAAGAGAAAAACCATAAGGCCACTTAACAGATTTAAGAAAAAAATTAATAAAACCCAACATGTATTTATCATAAAAACTCTTATTAAACTATGACAAGAAGAAGTCTTACTTAACCTGATGAGAGACAAATGCAAAATACCTTTGTTAAACATCTTACTTAATACTGGAAAATTATATGTTGTTTTCTTTCAGATCAGGAAAATGGCTTGAACATCAAAATTCCACACTGTAGAATTTTTACCTCCACAGTAAAAAGGGACAAATAAGTAAGAGGTATAAGAACTTAAAAAGAAAAAAGGAATGCCAAATTGCCTCTATTTGTAGATAATATCACATTCTATATTGTAAAACCAAAAGACTCTATTAAATTTGTTACCAATTAATAAGAATTCAGCAGTGATGGTGAATAAACCAGCAACCATCATAAATTATAATTTTTACATTTAATTGACAATATTAACTATGCATAATTACACCTTATAAAAACGTGAAAGTCTTTTATTTAAAAAATCGCACGACTTGTTGAAAGGAATTTAAGTGATGTTAAATGAAAAGAAATGTGTGCTATGGTTTCGATATGAAAACTCGTGCTGTAAGTGTGTTAGAAGCTTTTGTTGTCCCCAGATTGATCTACACATTAAGTACAATTCCAACCACGATCCTAACAGGTGCTCTTGTTGAACTCGACTAACTGAGTCTCAAGCAACACCAAGGAGCAAGAGTACAAGAAAACACGACCCAGTTCAGAGAAGAACAGACAGGCAGTATAACACTACGGCGATTAGACAATGTGATGTCAACAGAGAAAAGACAAACAGAACAATCGAATAGGGAGACAGCAAGCAAAGTAACAGGCAAAAATTGCTGCTGAAATCCACAGCCAGTTCGGTTTGGTTTTCAAGCTCTTCCCGGTCACTTCCCATGTCCACAAACATCGCCAGTGACTTCCCCTTCTTTAGGATTTGATGTCCTGACTATTTTTTTTTAAAGATGTGGGGTATGAGCCAGGATTAGGTAGATAAGGGGTCATCGTACCAGTAAAGTTTGGGCCTCCCTTGCGTCCCCACTTCACTTGGTTTGAGATCAAGTTCGCTCTTGACCGGGCACATGCACCTCTTGTTGATCTGGGCTCTGTTTGCTCGGTTTCCTTCCAGATCTCCTTTTCCTTGTTCTTACTCTGGTGTCCCGGCCTTACAGGGGCATGCTCAGTTTCCTGAATTTCCCATGGCTTTTTGTTACCTTTCTTTTTAAGCTCTGAGGACACGATCTTGCAGACTTTTCAATGTTCCGACCGATGGACTAATTCGTGCTGTGCTCTCAGTACTGTGCCTGGCAACTAGTAAATAACTGTGGAGCAACAGGTTGAACAGATGATGAAAGTGGCACATTCTGGCAGCCCGCTCCATGGAAGGAACTCCCACGTGGGAGTCGCATGCATGGACAGTTGGGTCCCTCCATGTGGCCATGATTCTCCGCTTGCTGTGAGTGGGCCTGTCAAGCAGCTGGGAAGTGGCTGTTATTCAGCGTGCTGAGGGTCAGTCACTCAGCATATGTCCACACGTAAGCCTTTGAGGTACGTTTTGAAAAAAACATTCCATTGCTTCCTGCATTCAATCCGTTTGTCACAGAATAAATCACATTCCCACCATGCCATGTACTTGGTTGATGAAATAGATGCTCAGCTTCAATGCAATGTAGTAAAGGGGAAAGCGTTTACTGTAAATACCATTTTACATAGACCATAGTTGCTCAGTTTTCACATACGTGGAAATGATGTGGCTTAAAATCGCCTTTACCCCTTTCCGATCGCTTCCAACCAGATACACTCAGTCAGTTCCCTGTCCTTCCTTGCTGTGTAAGTATAATCCTGGGTCCCTTTTTTTCCCTCTTTTGCATGGATTGTTTGGGAGGTGTGTGCCTGGTTCTTCCCCCACTGCGTCCTGCAGATCCATCATCATGCACCTGCACGTGCTCGGTGAAAAAGTGCAGTGACTCTGAGGCTCAGCCCACATCGGGACACAGCTTTTGCGGCAGATTTTCAAATGGACTTAACACAGATTCATTATAATCCAATTTTCTGTTGCCGGTAAATCTTTCCGGCACTCTCCATCCCATTTTAAGGCAAATGTTGACGTATGCTTGATCTCGGTTCTTCCTTCACAACTTGAGTCTCAGATTGACAGGATCTTGTCTTACGAAGCTAGACTGCAAGTTGTGCATGCCTTCCTCTGGCCTCACTAACTTTCCCGTTTGTGAATTAAGTTTAAGGATATTACCAAGCACCAGAATCAGCGTGGTCATGCTGAGACAGTGAAGAATGAAGTGCGTGCTCTGTGAAACAGGCTTTTATTTTAATTTATGCTAAATTGTCAAATCCTCAATTAATGAATAGCAAATGTGGACCTCCAAATGGGCTCATGTGGAAATATTTCTATTTGTGGTTATATTTTTAAATTATATTAAGGGTTTGCTCTTTTGTGGCTGTGAGATAAATAACGATAACTTCACACCAGAACCTAATGTTCACTCAATGAGTAGAGCAGAAATCAAATAAAAGCGGCCATGCAACTAAAATTAAAGTTCAATATCATTAATTTAATTATAGAACATAATCATTTGACAGTGCTACGAATTGGATTTAAAGGATGATATTGTAATTGATTGTTAATCATTAAGAAGCATGCAGTAAAGATAATGCTGTCTGGGTGGTAGTAAATTACAGTTGTATCCTACCCAGGGACCAGATTGTGGGAACAAATGGCTCCTGTCACCATCGATGAATCAAGAGCATGGAAATGGAAACAGAGAGCTGCCCTGCAAACACATGGGGCAAAGTAATGATCACCGTTAGAGAGGACTGTTGCCAAACACTCTTCATATATTATCTCATTTCATCTTTGCAACAAACCAAGGGGTAGACATCATTATCTCCACTTTACAGATGCATGGACTGAAGTCCAGAGGGTCTGTGGAGCCACACATGGACACATGGTCATGTGCTGCTTAACGGGGAAGGGGACATGCCTGGCTGGAAAGCCCAGCCTGTGAAGCGCCACCTAAAACCTCCCTAGCGAGAATCAGCAAACCGAGCTGCCCTCAGTCTCCACGTGCCTGTTGCTTGGCAGACGTGACATTCCTCAGTTGCATTCCAACAGCTGTTTGCCAGGATTGCTCCCCTCCGTTCAGAGTCCTCTCAAGTCTCTCTTCTCCCTTTCTTCCCTTCGTGGTTTGTAAAGGGGGCTCAGAGGGGAAATGTACTTCACGTTTTGATCCGTCTAATCAGATGGCTACGCTCGACACGAAGAGGATAACGAAAAAG
Organism: Carlito syrichta; assembly: GCF_000164805.1. Lineage (NCBI taxonomy): Eukaryota > Metazoa > Chordata > Mammalia > Primates > Tarsiidae > Carlito > Carlito syrichta. The sequence goes on from NW_007245879.1 coordinate 583,335, forward strand.
GTCTTGTGACACCCCCTTGGGATTTCATTGAAAGGAAATAGTGACTAGTGGGACGGTGGAGACTTCAGCTGGGAAATTATTAATCCAAGCGGAGAACTCAATGACTGAAGAAAGCTCTGCCAGAGAATGATGTCCGAGTGCTTGGGAGGTCACTCATAGTTCACTGCCGTGGTTTGCTGGTCTTCTGGCAGTCGTCGTACTGTGTTGTGATTATACTTGCATTGTTTGTAGCTCGTTGGGGCCGGGGCTTAGAGATAGTACATATGGAGTCACAAGATCATTTTTTTTTCCTTACCAGATGCTAACTGTTTAGTTGAGAGATAAGATTTCGAAGACATTTTTCCCTTATTTTCATAATTGAACCACAAAACCTTTGAGGCATGATGGAAGAAAATTTTTCTTAACAATAACTTCCAGGAAAATCATGGTCCCTAATTTACAATATGTTCACCAAAATAAATAAATAAATAACAATGTTCTTGGTGTCTCGGAGCACTTTTCCTAAATAAACAAATAAGATTAAATTAAAATGTAGACCTTACGAAATACTTTTGCACATCTACAGAACAGGATTTTATTGACTCTCACACGATCCTATGTTATAAGTAAAATTTCTCCTGTTTTACAGCTGTAGTAACTGAATTCTATAAAGATTTAGTGACATGCTGAAAGTCAAACAACTTTTTAATATCTGTATTAAGACCTTGATTATATCTTTTTTAAACAAGAACGGGTGTTCCTTATTCTACACACTATATATGTGATTGGTTTCCAAATGGACTGTAGAACCTAATTTATTTCATCTGAGCTGCATTCTTAGCAATAAATATGCATTGTTCTTTATTCCATTGCAAACAGAAAATCAAAGTCAAAATCATGATCCTCAATACCAAGGTTAAGTTTTCCCTCGTGCTTTAGAAAAAAGCAACAAAACAATACAAACAAACAAACTTTTCTCTTCTTGCTGGCCTAGGGGTCAATAGGAAATTCTTCTTCCTTCTCACACTGCTCCCATAGCTCAAGACACCATAGGTGGTTCTATGCAAGGATGCCTGTGTGCCTGTAAATTCTAGAAGGTTCATATGCAGAATGGGGGTAGGTCTGGTGTCAGACCAGACTTGCGTTCAGAGGTATAGTGTTCACTCTGCATGGAAAGGTTAACTTAACTGAAATCTATTTTCCTATTTGTTAACTGGGAATATTAACACCCACTTTAAATATTGCTTCTAAGAATGTGTGTGTGTGCGTGTAGTATGTGTGTATGTAAATTGTACATATTAAAATCTTGTGCGTATTCAGTTTTTTCAAACAATTCAGTGTTGGAATGTTACAAGCCCTGCTAGGTTTACTATGAGCACAAAACATACAGATTTTAAGGTACCTGCATTAGGCTGGGTGAAAGCATACAATAATCAAATATATCACATGCCAGGTAGTGATTAGTGCCATGAGAGGAAAAAAGTGAAAACCAGAAAGTGGCAGAGCAGAATTCTATTTTTCATAGCATGATCGGAGAAAGCCTCACTGGTGTAGTAACATCTGAGTGACGTTGAAGAATATGACAGAAATAACCATGTGTATACATTTTCATTCAAGGTCATCTTACCTACACAACATTTTTCAATACATGCTGTTATGTAATATGGACTCTAGAACTCATTGGGAAGACTAGCCTGAACATCATGCATGTCAGAGCACAGTTCTGGGTAGACGCATGTGTGTCTGTCTTTTATGGCTCTCCCCATAAAAGCCTGAAGACTCTGCTTATCAGTCAGGCCCGGGAGATTATGAACAGGTTAACTACACAGAAGAGTTATATAGCTAATGAAATATAAAATTTGAGCATCATAGATGGCACTCGTTTGAGTAAGGAAGAATTCGGTAGACGAGGTGGAAAGATAACGTCAACTGAATGCAGTAATTGCGTAGAAAGTACCAACATGTCCTGGTTGGGATTATTCTGAATATTTGATCTGTTGGTCTAATGTGCATTTTGCAGCTTTTGAAATCTCTCTGCAGGGGACAAATTACATTATTCATTATTTTTACCTATTTAAAATTATGGAACTGATGATTTTATGTGAATTCTTGCATTCTGTGGAAAAAAACTAAACTTCCAGAGAGTTCTTACATTTTTTTATTAACAACCTGGGAAGAATTGTGAATATGTCTAGATCTCTCATTTGCCTGAAAACAGTAGAAATAAATGATGCTATTCCTTATCAACGACATACTTCTTGAACAATAAATACAATTTCTATGGCTTTTTTTTTAGTGTTAAGAAAGAAAATGCCGAGAGATTACTTTTTATATTAAATACCAACAATGGAATTCTTAGATGAATACAATGCTAATGCTAATATTTAATTGTAAAAATTCAAAAAAATTCATGTACAAAAGTGTGTTTCTAACACTTAGTAGTCTCTCTAAAATATCTTTTACGGGTTTGCATGTCAATGTTCTCCATAAAGACTGACCTCCATAGAACTGTGTCTGGAGCATAGTAGGAGCTAGGCAAATATTTATTGGATAGAAAGAATAGACATTGTTAATGGAAATAAATGCATATAGGCATCAGCTCTGTATAATTGCTACAAGCAATTGATTTGATTGCTTCACAGTTTGTCACAAGTCACATGAAACATTCCCACTACTGTTGTTTCAAAAGAGACTATTTGTGGCTGAATACACAGTCAGACTTTCTGCAGTTTTGATATACTTTACTTTAAATATTTAAGGGAAATGATGCTCCCTCTTCAGAGGACTAAACTTTCCACTTTTGAGGGTGCTTGTCTTCATACACAAACATCCCAGGCCCTATAACGCCTTATTAGAGTAATTCCTTTTCATCGCTGTCTTCCATATTAGATAATAAGCTCCATAAAAGCAAGAAAGGAGTTGTATTTGGCTCTGTATCTTCAGAAGAAAATGTATTTCTGTTAAAGTCAAATTGATAAAGTATAAACAAAGGATAATGTATTTGAACGCCCTAGTCCACACTTCAATACCTTGTTAACTTTTTCACAAAGATGCCCACTAATACGATAGTAGACTAATGTCCTGGACAAAGTATATGGATCCAGTTGTTTCATGGCACTTGTTGGGTTCAACCCCCACAATGTTACCAACATCCTGCCAAGCAGTTAATTTTTGCTATGATGGGCTCCAATAACTTGTAATTTAATGTTTTCTCATTCTAGTTGATGCATGATCTCTCAGTTTTATTATTTTATAATGCATTGACACCAACCATTTTTTTACTGGTGTCCATTTAGCTTTGTCTCAAGGAATAGACCTGGATTTTTTAAAAAAGCATCTGTCAGAGTACTTACCACAGAGGGCTATTCTGAAACTTAAAATTGGCAAAAACTGAACATTCTGTCTCTTTATTGGATAATCACAGAGCAAACTGTCATATTAAAGACTGAGAAATTTTGAAGAATAGAACTGATTAATTCACTCTGTTGATACTAACATTTCCCTTTTCTCTATCGATTGGTTTATTTAACAAATATTTATTAAACATGTGCAGTATGCCACTATGCGAGGATCTGGACGTACAGTGATGAGCAAGACTGGCATGGCTAGTGCCTTCATAGGACGTACAACCTAGCAGGGCACAGGTAACCTGTGGAATACATTTTTCTAAATGCTACTCGGGGTATCTTTTAACTCTTGCTAAAAGTTATAAAGATGCTGCATACTTTAACATTTTAATGAATATAATAATTTTATCTAATTTAATAATAATAATTGGATCATTTAATAAAGCAAATGACTGCATTATGGCTATGGTTTATATTCCCAAAATCTCCCAGCAGCAAGGTACTAACTTTAGAGATCAGGATTGAACCGATTCGCCTTCAATCATCAGATATGCTTGACTATTCATAGCAGATATCAGGCATGCTCCATATCATGATGTAACTTTTAATATATGAGTTTTTGTGATAGTTCAGATAGATAACAGAAATAAAATATGCCTTAGAAATCTGAAGCAGAATAAAAACAAAGCCAGTGAGAGTGGCTGGATATGGTAGAGTATGGAAAATGTGATCTGTTGAGTACTCTCGGGAACCCATGACTGCCAGACTGAGAATGCAGTCCAAGAAGAGGTAGATGACAGAGTGTGAGCAGTGAGAAGGAGCCTGGCCAGGCCTTAACCAGGCCACAGGTGGTGAGAAACTGTCATGGAAATTCATGCTGAGAGAAGGATAGGATAGGGTCGGAAGAACAAGAGGGGTGAGACTGATGACTTTGGCAGGATAGGCAGGCTTGGAAGCAACATCCCAGGAAACACTGCCTGAGAACAATGCCCTAAAATAGGTTTTTTTTAAATCTGTTATAAAGTGATTTTTTCATTACTGTAATCTCATCTTTTTTAAATATTTGTCTCTCAAACTCTATCATTTACAGTCTTTTTCTCAACTTTCCCCTTATTTCAATTCATCACTATAACTGTAGCCCAGATTTTGCCAGATTCCTTTATTTTTCACTTTTTGCCTCTCAAAAGTGCTCATTGCTAACCATGGGGCCGTCTGAAGGCTGCTCATGACTGCATCTTCCTCGTGGGTCTTCTCCAATGTCCCCAGGTGAGCAAGCCTCTCTCTTGCAGGAGTGAGGGCATAATACACTACAGGACAAGTCTCTCATGCTCAGTTCTCCTCCCCCAGTTAAATGGAATTATTTTCACTTTTCTTCATTGTATTGCCCCGTAAACCTCAATTAGACCAGCAGACCTAATGGTGATGAATATATAAAGCTCTTTTATTGCAAAGTTAAAGTATCAAAGTGTAACAAATTAAGAATGTATACATTACACATTTTAAAAAATCACCGTATTGGAGTTCATCTTCCAACTGTGATGAAATACTTTAAGATAGACTCATGCTCAAGATGAAATTCGAGAAAGAAAAAAAAAAGAATACCAAAAAAATTATTTAAAGTCATCAAGAGCTGGTGAGGCACAACTTGTGTGTATATGGTGGTGGGGGACTCTCAGTTAGCATCCTGTAGGCTTTTTTATTCTGGGCATCTGCTGATTTGAGGTTCAAGACAGGAGCCTGAGAAGCTAGGTTTTCTTCAGAAGAGGGACATGGCTGGGAACCAGAAAAACCAGGATGCTTGGAAATCTCACAAAGCTGAGGAGACAAGATGGAAATACAGGGCTTCAAGGTCTAAGTAAGAAAACACAGGTGATGAATTAGATAGTCAGTTTCCCTCAAGACATAAGCCAGTTTCTAAAATAAACACACAGGAAGTTAAGAAACGAACGAGAAGGGCCTGGTGTGCACCCAGGCTTTCACTGGAACTCACAGATGCCATGGCCTCAAGTGGAGACCAGCCAGAGGTATGTGAGGCTTTCAAATCTTAACCCAAACCTAACTGAAATCAGTTACATTTGACTAACTTGTCATCTCCCAAGCCTATTTTTCTAACGAAACAAAAGTGAACTGTTTTTGGAGGAAGACAGGTGATCTAAAGCCTCTATGATTTTTAATATGCAATGTGGGCCATTCAGTTAAAAATATCACGCTGAAAGACAGGAAGGAATGAATTGCAGAAACCAAGAGATTAAAAGCAGACAATAGATATAGAACCACACATAACATAGAAACTAGAGTAGCACACAATGTCTATGTCTATGAAAGTAATGATGATGAATAGTTTCGAGTAAATAGATGAAATGATGAAGAATTTCACCAGCTTATTGAAATCTAAAAAAAAAATCAAGAGGAAATTCTAAAGTTGAAAAATATGAAAATTGAAATTAAGAAATCATAACAGCATACCAAACAAAGCAGAAGAAAGGATTAGTGAGTTGGAGGACAAGTCAATAGCAAGTGTTCAAAGTAAAGCCAAGGAGGAAACAAGACAGGGAATACAGAAGAAAATATGCCATAGTAGACACAACACCAATTGCATGTGGATGATTGGAGTTCCAGGAGGAGGACAGAAAACTAATGATTCAGAAGAAATATCTGAAGAAATAATGACTAAGATTTTTCAAAATTGATGGCCATAAACTCAAAGATCAAAAAGTGTATGAGTCACAAGAAGGAGAATACAAATGAGTCTATGCTAAAAAGTACATCATAGACAAACTCCTGAAACAAAGACAGTGAGAAGATCTTAAAAACAGCCACACATACACAAAATGACGAGATATCTTCAAAAAGTATCAATAAGACTGACACAGATTAAGAAAGAAAAACAATGAGAGCTAGAAGAGCATGGAAAGATAACGTTAAATTCTGTAGAGATGACAACAATGCCAAACTAGAATCATATGTTCAACAAAAGATTATTCAAGAATAAAGACAAATGAGAATGTTTTCTGATAAACCAAAACCGAGCTAATTCATCACTAGCAGATGAGCTGTAAAAGAAAACATGAAAGATGTTCTTCCAGTGGAAGAAAAATGACCCGAGGGTAATGGAGCACTGCAAGAATGAAAAAGGGGATTGGAAAATGGCAAATCCTGATACATATAAACAAATGCTTACATGCAGAATATGAACAATAATCTTTTAGAATATTATCAAGGTGCTATCTATAGTCAAAATACAGGATGGCAGCATAAAATAAGGAGCAATAAAACTAAAGTGGACTAAGGTCCTGGTTCATCTGGGTGAAATTGTAAAAGTAATAATTTAACCTAGACTGTGTAACTCAAGGCAGCAAGCTTGAATATCTAGAAACACTATCCAAGTACAGAAAAATGTTCTAAACTAATAATTATTTGAGGAAAACATAAAATAATGAACACATGCAATTACTCCAAGAGGGGGGAAAGAAAGAAAAGAAAATGGGACATAAATTGGTTATAGAAAACAACAACCATTATTTGGGTATAATGACAGATATATACCCAAATATTTTATGAAATCCATTAAAAGTGGTAGAATATAGACTCTGGTTAAAGATTAGGTTTGTTTATACATAACTTAACTAGAAGGACACTACTGAATTTTAAAAACAGAAAGAGACAGACCATGAAATATGAACCCCCCCAAAAAGTTAGTATTTACTAATATCAGACAAATTCCATTTTAAGGTAGGAAATTTTGTTAGAAATAGAGAGGGACTTAAAAATAATATTAAAGGGGTCTGCTTCTAGGGCTCTATCCAAATTCTAAATCTTTATGTACTTGATCACATGGCATCAAAATTCATAAAGCAAAAACCGACATAATCAAAGGAGATATGGGCAAATCCACACCCATATGGGAAACTTTAACAAACTTCCCCCAGCAAATAGCGAACAGAACAAAACATCAGTGGCGATATAGTAGATGAAAACAACACAGTCACCAAGCAGGCTGCTCCTGGGAGCATTCCTTCTATTCTCTTCATCCTCACATGCTCACCTTCAAACCCCACGCATGCCTCTCGGCAAGACTTTCTTCCCTTCCTTGGGGAAATACCCACCTTTCTACACACAAGGCATTCTTGTTTTTGTTTGTCTGTTGGTGTTTGTCTTGAGGCTCCAGATGATGTCATCCTAAGGACCGGCGTTCTCAGGCTCTCGGTAAGGTTAGGACCCTAGACAACCACCCCTCAGAAAAAGTGAACATAAGTTCTCTCAGTCAAGTTCTATCACCTCATGGCCGAGACCTGTGAAAATGCTATTCCTAGGGCTAATGACTTCTCTCGCCAGGTTCACTCTCAAGGACAAATACTCTACCTATTTAAAAAGGACAGCTATCCGAGGATGAGCCCGAACCCTAATTTTTGGGCATTCTGCCTCCTATCACTGTGCTGAAGGCAGTCAGCTCTGATCTGCTCTGTCAGCCTGGCAGGAACAAAAAGGACATGCTAGCTTGCTTTGCTTCCACGGCTGCTTCTGCGGCTACCCGGGAACAGCACAGGCTTTAATTACCTGGGCTTTCCTCTAATAAAAGGAAAGTAAAAGAAGTTGCAGTTTCCCGTGGTCAGACAAGGATGCTTTTCTCCCATGAGAAAGAGGATCAAGAGTGACGGGCCATTTACCAGCTGAAGGAACCTCTGTGTGATACTCTGAGATCTGGTCAAACACGTCCAGATGGCAACACACACACAAAGATTTCCTGCTAGGAAAAATATTGGGTTGAACCCGACTAAAATAATGAGTTTAACTGTTAGTGTCTACCATTTATTAAAATAAAATAAAAGTTAAAAAAGTATCTCAGTAAAAAAAGAAAAAAACCTAAGACTAATGGATGAGTTACAATCCATTGCTACCTTCTTAGAGGTTAACAATATCTATAATGATAATAATAATAGCTAAAATATGTGTAGTATCTAAACCATGCCATGCATTTTTCTAAGCACTGAACAAATATTAATTCTTTGAGACATACTGTGACTCTCATTTTAGGTGAGAAAATTGACCCTAGAAAACCCAGAGCATTCCCAGAACCACAGAGCTAGTGAGGATGAGGAGAGAATTGAACCCACAGTCGGGTTTTAAAAACTGTGCCCTTCATTACTTTGCTATACTAAATTCAGTGGTGAAGGAGATAGGTTTAGTAAGATTTTAACCAAGCAACGCACTATTGAGACACATGACTCTAGCTTCTGCTTTGCCTGGAACAAAACCAAGAGGCAACAGATGTTCTTTAAGGCCTTCCTGGAAACGTTTTGGTACTCTGTGTTTTCCCAGTTCTACAGCTCTGTCCACCAGACAGGAGGGGGTATAGACTTAAAGCTCGAACCCAGACCTCCTGACTCCCTGTCTTTCATGCCACCAGATGGCAGCACTCATTTTTCCATCTGGCATCCCATTTCTGGAGTTCTTGTTCGCACTCTCACTCCTGCATACGCTGCAGACCTTGGTTTTCTTGCCTGGTTGCACAGAAGAGCTAAATTCTTCACCATTCTCAGAAACTAGCTTTGCCTATCACTGTGGCCATTTGTGGTGAATTACTCAAAACATTTAGAATCTCCTTTTCAACTGACTTACAACAGTCACACCAAAAAAGACTACACTCTTCTGTTTTGCCTTATACCTACAGAGGAATCAATTATGTGATTCTGGCATTTGCTGAGTGTCTATTTCCTGGACATATGGTCCGCGCCTTTCTGTTAGGCCACACTTCACATTGGTGTTGGGCCCTGGCTTCTCTCTGCAGCATCACTCTCATTTCTTTTGCCTTATGGACTTTAATTTGTGACCAGACGTAATTATATTTTCCCGTAGAAAAGTATTTTATGATAATATTCAAAATGTTAATATCAGACCAAATGTTTGATACCTGCAGACAGATGCTTACAGAAACCTGGAAATTGGTTTGTTAAATATGAGGTCATGAGACACTTTTCTTTTCTTTTTTTTTTAAAGCAGGATTTATTAAGAGGACAGAAAAGCTCCCACAGTGAGAGGGGACCCGAGGAGGTTGCCCCATAAGACACTTTTCCAAAGGCTCTTGTAGTTGGAAAATAATAAAACAGCTTCAGTAGCAAAATAAATCTTGAGTTAGAATGTGGCTTGCAGTGTAACTTTTAAAAATCATTCAACATTATGCTTTAAAGGAAGATGAAATACAGAAGTTGTTCAGCCTTGTCTACAGAACTTTTCTAGTACGTTAAATCTCTGAGGTCATGATGAGAACTTTACTTTGGCATAAAGTTACAGAACAAAAGGAGGTGAGCTTTTACTACTGAGTAGGTATATTGCCAGGCAGGAGATTTATAGTAAATCTCAACATAATTGTAGTCTGGACTTGGAATATTTCATCACATACATGGTGTGTATGTCCATGGAAGGCTTGAGTGTCATTTCCAAAGATAAACACGGCCTATTCCATTCCCTCCATCAAAATAAAGCTGCAGCAGCATATCCAGGGTGGGTGTTAGTGTGTTTCATGTTTAATGCTGATTGAGTGACTATACTTTGGCTTCTAAAAGAACTGACTATTCTATTTCCATGGCAGGTCTTTTCTTTTCTTTCTTTTTTTTTATTGTAGTCTCATTCTGTCAGCCAGGCTGGAGTGCAGTGGCACTCACAGCCACCCCAGCATCTACTGCTGGGCTCTGGCGAGTCTTCCAACTCAGCCTTCTGAGTAGCCAGAACTACAGGTGTGTGCTTTTTCTTTTTTATTGTAGAGATGAGGTCTCGCCAAGTTGCCCTGGCTGTCCTTGACCTGTGGGCTCAGGCAATTCCCTTGCCTCAGCCTCCCAAAGTGCTGGGATTACAGGCCTGAGCCACCGCACCCAGCAACTTTTTTTACACTTTATAACCCAGGGCTTTCTTAGCACATGGCTTCTATAAAGGAATTATTTTGGTTTGAGGCCCACATTTTTAATGCACATGACTATTGTCAGAGTGGTCTTGAAAATCCTGGAAAAGCATTTTAACTATTATCAGAATAGAAAAATTATATAAAAGATAGAATCATTGCTTGTAAGTAGGTAACATTGATATAGAATGTTATTGAGTGACAGGAGGTTAGGAAAATCTGGTTCTCTGAAGTATTTAGGCCCATTTGTGCATTCACACGGAGGAGCAGTGTGAGTGCTTATTGGGAGTAAAGAGTGAGATGAAACTTCCTAAAGGCAGAGGCTTCCTCTAGTTTATGTTGGGTCATAGGCATCCAGTGCAATACTGTCAAGCAAACATATACATTGACTCATTTAAAGAATGAATGAAGCCGGGCTCGGTGGCTCAGCCTGTAATCCCACGCCTTTGGGAGGCTGAGGTGAGTGGATTGCCTGAGCCCGCAGGTTCGAGACCCACCTGGGCAACTTGGCAAGACCTCATCTCTACAATAAACAATAAAAAAAAAAAACAGCCGGGCTTGGTAGTGCGCACCTGTAATTCCAGCTACTCAGAAGGCTGAGGCGGAAGGATCGCCGGAGCCCAGTGGGTCAAGGCTGTGGTGACCGGGAGCGGCCACTGCACTCCAGTCTGGACAACAGAGTGAGACTCCAACTCAAAAAAAATAAAGAATGAATGAGCCCTTGTAAGAATGTGGATTGTATCTTATAGGCACCAAAGAACCAATAGAGGTTCAAAATAGATAAATAAGAAGTGCATTCCCCTAGAAGAGGAAAACTAGGGTGTGAGAGGTCTAGGATGCATGTTTGTGCGGTCCAATTAAATCAATTGAGCACATTTTGTCCAGCTATAATCAGTCTCAAAACAAGTGAAACACTGCTGTGTGAAGAGAGTAGCAAATATGAAAAGAATCAGAACCAATAGGTAAGGGTTTAATGAAGACAAAGGAACTCAGTTTAAGGGGGAAAAAACAATCTTCCTAACTTTGAATTGTCCTCTACTGGAACAGGCTGCCTACTGAGAGTGGGTACCACATCCCTGCAAGCACTCAAGCAACACTGACGGTGAGTTTCCAAAGAAGTGCCACACTGTAGTTCTTGCCTCTGTTGCCGTGTCTGCCACATGGTAAGAGCCAGGACATGTTCATAGAATGACTACAACAGAAGTCTTCCAGGGGATTGTGGCCCTGTCCGTTTCTCCATGTTTAACCTGTTCCTCTGTTTTCTTGTCAGAAGCCCTCACGAGTTCCCCATAATTCAAAATCAGTAGGAAATATATTTAATGGAAATGAAGTATATTTTTTGTCCCCAGATAGCCAAGATGGATGAAAATTGTGTGTAAACTATCGTTTTAGAAAAATTAGTTTTATTATTGCAGAATATTACACTTTTGCTTTCTAAGTGTCCCTCATTTGTCACATGGAAGTTAGCCTATTTTAAAGTGTTTAATATATTTTCATGAATGATTTAACTTTGCAAATAGCTCCAGTAAATATTTCATATGCTGTTATTAAATTTTCTTTTGCTGACCTAACCTTTTGACAGTTATTTTACTTTGGCCTGATACTGTTGGATTTGAGTCACTTCCACGTTTGGATAGTCATTCCAAAGAAAGGTCTGGTGGAAAATGTATGTTTATAGCTTCTTATTAAAGGTTATCTCTCCTAGAAACTTACGTTTTACTAGATAAAGTACGTCCAAATGGCAGGCTACTCTTCTGCAGCTATTCTGCTTCAAAAATAGGACCGGCTTGAACCGATCAAGGGAAAAAGAGTGTCAGGAACACAAAGAGATGTTTTGTGCCAAACACCCTAACCTTGCCGTAGAGATATGATCTTTTTTCCCCTAAGAGTCCAAATAGTACAGGCAAGGTTTTGACTGATAGTGAGAAAAGAGAAGTTAATGAATTCTCAAAAGCTTTCATTATCAATTATGTTCAAAATAATTGTAATTGAGTTCATATTATTTACTTTAGTACCAAATAGCGGACCTGATACATGCATCTACCTCCCTCCTCTTCTAAATTTCTCCAGAAATCACACACACACACACACACACACACACACACACACACACGATATATTTTTAAAAAACTGAAGAGAATCATAAGAGTGTTGGTGAGGAAAAAGAGGGAGTTGAAAATGGGAAAGTGTGAGGGAATCATAGAATAAAAAATATTAGGCAGAATTGGCTTGAAGTAGAAAATAATGACATAGCAAATATGAGATAGGAAATACCTTTTCCAAAATCAGAAACATTGATCTGGCAAACACTGCGGTCATCAGTGAGAGCTACGTCTGGAACGGCTGGAATGACGGGATCCATTCACTATCCCACCTGCCTTCTCCCAGTGTGAAGGAGACCAGAGCACAAGCTGACAAGGGCCTGGTGTTCTTGGCTTGTGTTCAAGGAACCAAGCCTATGCTCCCTCATCTCAGAGCAGGTGTGATGTGGGGAGCAGACGAGCACTGCCGCTGTAGCAGGCTTGAGTACCCTGGGCTTGTAGGCAACGGTCTCGCCTGGAAGCTCTGCATTCTAGCCAAAGGCAGGTGAGGGATGCAGCCTGCTACATAAAACGTAGCAGGCCTTGAGTACCCCAAGCTCGTAGGCAAGGTCTCGCTTGGAAACGCTGCATCCTAGCCAGAGGCAGGCTGTGAGGAAGGCAGCCTGCTGCGCGAAGCAGTGTCCTGAATGCCCTCACATCCGGGTGCACATGGTACAGATAAAGTCCTCACTACAATAAAGCCCTAGGTACAAAAAGATAAACACAGAACAGCTCGCCTTCTAGTAACAACATAATTCCACTGTGGTTCGCTCATCTCCCCTAACCTTGATTTGTTACTTTATAATAAAGCAAAGCGACGTGACGTCGATCACACCTGGCCCGGATGCCTGGCCCCAAAGCTGACACTGCTTGTTTTTTTTTTATTTGTTTGTTTTTGTTGTTTTTTTTGAGTTGGAGTCTCACTATGTCGCCCAGACTGGAGTGCAGTGGCCGCTCCCGGCCACCGCAGCCTCGACCTGCTGGGCTCCGGCGATCCTTCCGCCTCAGCCTTCCAAGTAGCTGGAATTACTGGCATGCGCTACCACGCCCGGCTGATTTTTTGATTTATTGTAGAGATGAGGTTTCGCTGGCGGGTCTCGAACCCGCGGGCTCAGGCAGTCCACTCACCTCAGCCTCCCAAAGGCGCGGGATTACAGGCTGAGCCACCGAGCCCGGCTCTGCTTGTTTTTACAATAACCCCTTGTACAGTTCTGCCCTGTATAAGAAGCATGCTAAATAATAAACAGGCTCTCACCTGTTGAGGAGAGAGACCTCCCCATCCCGCTGTCTCTTGCCTTTCTTCCTCATTCCCTCCCCCCACCTCAGGCCCTGCTCCGTGGAGGCTGGACCTCCGCACCAGTGAATAGATACAACCTGAGCATTGCATTCCAAGGAGAGAATTCCGCCACAGGGGAAGGTTATGGCATGCATGTGGGCCTCTAAGAGAAGAGGAGTCGTTTTGACAACACCCTACGTGAAGAGCAGACACGAGAACACAAGTTAAACACCCTCACAAGGACGCCAGCTACACATGAGAAGGAAGTGCACTAGAATTCTCCACTGTCACACTAAAACTGGCTCTTCTTATGACAGCTCCGGATCTCAGCCCATATGACGGCCACCCTCCTGCAAACTGAAATGGAAGTGGGCAGTCAGCACAGGCAGGATGCCGCCTGGACAGAATCTGTAATGGTCTCACAATAGAAAGTTACGTTCTCAAGGGAAAAATCTGAGACAGACTTACAAACTTGAAGAGGAACAGTAACTGCCACTCACGTCTACACACTAGCCCTTAGATAATATGCATACACAACTAAGAAGCAATATTTTGGGGCCTAGAATTTCATACAGACCATGTTATCAATCAAGTGTGAAGGCAAATGGAGACTTTTAAAAATAGGTAAAGACAGAGCTCGGTTTAATCTTTTAATGAGGCCGTCCGGTAAAATGTTAAACGGTTGCAAGAAATAAAATGACATAAGATAAATTAAAAACTTAAAAAGTAATAAAGTGACCTGGCAAAAGCAAAGGATATGCAGAAGTAATCAAATGGGATCCCATGCTTTGGCATTTTGGCACATCTTTTTCCAGGAGTAAGGGTTTTATTTTATAGTAAAGCATATGTTCACTTTGTAATTAAGAATATTCATCTCTTCATGAAATTGCCAAGACTGATCCTGTTGAATTTAGTCTATTAAGGACAACATATAGACAAAGAAAACTATAGATTTTTTTTTTAAAGTGTTCTACAAACATTGACAATATAAAATAATAACATGACAAGTATTAGGATGCTCAAAAGTGAGGAGAAGAAAGCGAATCAATACCTCATGTAATCACCTTTCATAATAAGAAGCGATATGCATAATTCAAATGTGATCAACTAAAATAATACACTCATTTAGGTTATACAGATAACCACTTTATAAAAACTAAAAAGGAAAAATATGAACCTGGCATAAGTGATTAATTCCAGAAAGTGGGTGGCTGTTACTGAGTTATTTCTATGTAGATCAAGATTTTGTCATGTGCGTATTAGTTTTAACAAAACTAAACTAGCTTTAATTATATTTTAAGGAGTAATCTATGAGATACTGAGGGATTTCAGATGAATATAATTTTTTGAGAAATGCTTTTGATGTGTCTTTCCATATCTCTTTTATAGCACAATACGTCTAATGCGTATTTTCAGAGGTTATAAAGAGAACATTTGTGTTGTAATTTGCTGTATGTAAAGTATTTTAATAGTCCCATAGTTAGCAATGTGATACATCTATTGTTAATATTCTTCTGCAGATGAAAAACACTGAGGCTCACAAAACTTAAATGTCTTGTTAGTAAGTGGTGGAACCAAGATTGAGTCTATAAATGTAGAGCCCGTTAGTGCCTGAATGCCGTTGGTATTTGCAGCTTTCGAGAAAGGGATCTGCTATTTCCCAGAGATACCTCTCAGTACCGGGCTCCACACACAACCACCTCCGAGCATAACAGTAACAAAAACATACAGGCTTTTGCACAGCTCGGAATGCTACTGGCAGTGTGTCGAGTGTATCTGGTGACATCCCAGTGACTGTAAGTTGGGTCCTGACATTATTTCCCTTTCCTGATGAGGAAAACTGAGGCTTGGAATTGTTAAATGACGTGTTCAGGGTCTCACGTTTAGTGGATGACAGAGCCACACCTGCCTTCAGGCTCCAAAATCTGTTCACTGAGGCACTAGATCACACTGCTTCCAGTAAAGGTTTCTTGACCATTTATGATGTGCCTGGCATGGTGCTAACAACTGGACATAAGTTATTTCATTTATTTTTTTACAACAAATCCAAGAAGTAGATACTGTCATTATCCTTGTTCTGCAAAGAGAGGCTAAATAATTTTTCCAGTGCCACACAGGTGATTCACGGCCATGTTGTGTTCTTAAACCCAAGCCTTTGCGATTCCTGGGGCTAAAGTCTCAATCTGCTACATTTCTCCTAAGCATCTAGCCTGAAGTCATAGCACTACCAAGAAGCAGAAGAGTCTGAGAAGTGTTGTTAGCTCAAGACAGTTGTGTGGAAAGAAGGCATTCAGAACTTAGTATGAGAGACTTGTGTTCTAATTCTCATTTTTCACTTTCTGCCTGACTTTGAATATGCACTTATTTTCTTTGAGTTCAGTTACCTTACGAAATAAGCATAATAATATCGAGGCAGCACTACTGTTATAGAGATGAGACTGTATGAGGGGGACTCCCCCACCCAAAAAAAGCAGAACTACCTTTTGGAGAGCAGGTCCCTAGTAGTACAGGCTTCCCCTGCTCGGTAAAGTGTCCAAGGAATCCCTCGGCACCAGTGTTAACAGCTAGCGTTGTTAGCAGAGGCCGTGTTTGCGTTCAGTGAATGCTTTTTGGAGAGTCTTACAGGGCACTTGCCCATCTCATGGTGGGTGGTTTACGAGGGCACTTGCCCACACCTTGCTGAGTGCTCAGCAGTTTTGGACCCACAAAGGCCTGACTCTGGTGCCCCACCCTTCCTTTTCATTCAGTCTTGCCTCGAGCAACTTCTTTTGCTTCCTTGGATGAAAAAGTCCTCAAAGGGAAATGTTTTGCTGATGGGAAAGAGATGAAACCAAAAACGGCAGAAACACTAAAAGGCATCAAAATTGAGGAGTTCAAAAACTGAGCCGTGAAAAGAAGCGTCCCAGTAGTGTGTTGCATCAGATGGAGAGAACTCTGAAGGTGACTGAAGTTTAAATATGTAAGAAGAAATACACATTTATTAAATAAAGTAGCATTCCTACTTTTGGGGGTTGCCCCCTCGTGTAAATCATGTGTGTGACATGTGGTAGAAGATCAATCAATTATAACAAGTTCTATTACATTCGTTTTTATCTAAACTTTCCTAGATCAACACATATACGAGAGTTCATTTGCAGAACTCTACAGAATGGAAAAAACAAGTTTGCACATGGAGTGCTCATCTCTGGTTTTACATGGTAGAAATAAAAGCACAATTAACTGTTCCTTGGGAAGGTGATCCAGCTCTTATATTGTGCCTTTTAGAAGACCATTAAAAAAAGTCAAAGATGTTCAAAATTCATGGCAGTTTATATTTGTATGGAATTCTACACTTACAGTTTCTGATTTTGTTTTGCTCTGTTTTTTTCACAGTCGGGACCCCAGCTAGCTTATCTGGCAATTTTGAGTGAATTAGAAAAACACACTTTCTCTAGGCAGATGCAACTCTCAGTGTACAAAGCTCAGTAAACAGGCAAACACTTTGGAAGGGAAAACGCCCTCTCTCCTCCTGGCAGAGGGATCCCACATCTGGACTCACGCTTTGGCTTTTGAAGAACAGACCGCGCTTCAAGCCTCTGTGGGCTCCTGTGGAATGCCTTCGTACAACACACCAACTGCCTAGCTCTGTATGTCTGTCCTGCTCAGATCACCCTAAAGGCTAAAAATCCTTGGTGGTTGACGGCCCCAACACAGAAAGCTCAAGCGCTTGACGAGGGTCACACACCCAGTAAGAAAGGAAGCCAAATGTCAGCAGAGGTCCTCCAACTCCAAGGGCGTTCCATCAAGGTCCACTGCCTGCAATGACAGTTCATGAAGTTAGGCTGAGCCAAATGCAGAAAATTCAAGGTTTAATCATTTGCACAGTTTTGACACAAGCAGTGACAAAGAGCTTTAAGTCTTTCCCAGTTTTGTGAGACACCTTACTTGCCACTTTAGTTCCACTCAACCGTTAGTTTGAGTCATTATTTTGTGGTCTACAACAGCGTTCTCTTTTTTCATCTTTGTTTTAGTACTGCGATGTGGGATTAGGTACATGAGTGAGTAGTCTACGTGCAAGAGAAGTTTGGGCTTCTAACTGGTCCTCACCCTCCCCTGGTTTAGGATCAGGTCTCCGTTGTGATGCCACATACGTTCCCCCATCTCTCCTTCCCCGGGCAGTGTCCTGAGACACCCATCCCTCCCTTGTAGCGTGCAATCATGTCTTCACAAAACTACAAAGCGCAAAACTTCTCAAAGAAGTGAGGCATTCCCAGAAGGCTGTCGCTCTCTAAAGATTTCTCCAAAGTTCTATGAAAATATCTAATTTTAAAATTTAAATGGATATGTCTTCTAGAAACCCTGGTTGCTTTTATATGGACTCTATTCTGATGATTTGTTATTATTTTATTTAATTATTAAGTAGACCTACATAAAATCAGGTCGTCATCTTAAAAAAGTTCTGCCCAGAAGAGAAAGAAGTTGCCTACATGAGATGGAGACAGGGTAGCCGCCATTTGCCACAATTAACAATTCTGCAATTCTTTTAACACTGCCTATATTAAGCAATTGAGAAGTCTGGCACATTTACAGAGAATTTTGGCACAGACTTGAAAATGTAGGTTGGATTCTTTGGTATGGTTAAAAAGAAAAACGTGGTCTATTCCTGCCCAAAGATGGTGATGACTATTGCCAAATTAATGAGCAAATCATTAAACATCTGGGTGACAGAAAGAAGCTTCACTGCATTAAAAAATGTAATTATATATTCATATTGCTCTAAATAAGCAAACAAAACTCTTAACTTATGGCAATCACTATGCATCACACACTCTGCTGAGTATTGTGGACCTAACGGTACACGAACAATTCCTGTCCCCAAGGAGCTCACTTCTAGTCTAGGGTAAAAGATCGTAAACATAACTTCCAGCACAATAGGGTTATACACATGATGTTATGAATGCATAGCGCAAGAAGCAGTTAATTATGCATTGGCTGGAATTGTGCAGGGATCACGGAAGAAAATGACATTTGAGTTGTGATTGAACAGATAAGCCATTTGGCGGAGAGAGAATGCCGAGCTATGGGCCTCTGGACAAGTCACTGAACCTGAGCAGGTTCATGCTACCACACAAGAGTGCAAGGAAGTGTGGCTTGTCTGCCATCCTGCTCGAGTTATCCATCTCATTCTAAATCTGGCGACAGATTTCGAAAGCAGCCCTTCTGTACCGTACTGTGAAAGCACGGATTTAAGTTTTGCAAGTGGTTTGTGGTAACAAACTTTCTCCTCATTATCTATTATCAAAGGAGGCCAGTCACCAGGGAGGATCAAGCCATCAGAACTGGCACATGTAAAGTTCACGGCCAGCGTCCCCAGCCTGCTCTCTGCCAGTTTGTTTTCTTCCTGGTTGGCATCTGCTCCCTTCTCCTGTCAGAGCCTAATGTTTCCTTGCCTTTTTATCTTTGCCGTTATTAAAATCTGCTCTCTGAACGATCTTTTTGTTTTTAAGCTAGTTTATTCATGTTGGACATGTCTAATGAGAACAAAGCTGAATGTATCTTCCTAAATATGGTAGCTTTGGTGCATCTTTGCAGCATGTGATTTGGCTTTATAGTGACAGAAAGCAATGCCAAAAGTGTGTATTCGTGTTAGTTATTAGTGTGATGTTTAGCGATAGGAATGAGTATTTAATTCCCCAAAGAACTGATATTTGGCAGAAAATTGTATTTTATTCTTGATCTTCAGACATTTTCCCAACACTTATTACAGTTTGTGTAAAGGTCGAGACAGAATCCCTTTGAACCATTGTTAGAGCACATTCCCAGAGACGGTTCCTGTGAAGAAACATGAGGTTTTGTTTGCCTTTTAAAGAATTCACTAGTTCTTTATACTATTGTGGTTCACTGTCTGAGTGTAGAGCTATTTCAAGACATTCTTTGTAGACTGCCGTTTCAGATCTCCTTTATCAAACCACAGTGGCCCAGGGGGTTCCTTGCTCAATATGCTTGCATCTTTCTACATTCCGTATGACAAATCCTAGCTATTATTTTTGAAGCCAAACAGTTTTATACTGCAATATTATGACCTCGGGACCCATTTGAGGACACCCAGTTCATCTGCTAATAAATGAATTAGAGACATGTGGCGATAATTTGGAAAATTCAGATCAAAATCTCTCCCAAGAACCTAGCAAGATACATCTAGATAATTGAGACTCTGAAGGTTTTACTTAGATTATCAAATAAAGATGAAACATCACATTCTTTTCTTTATGAGAAGGGCTCCCCTTACATCAAGTCTACAGAAATTAATTAAGAAAAGTTTTTACAATTTCAGTGATAGTCAAGGCCCAAGAGAGATCTAGTCCAACCTCTCATTTTGAGGCTTACCCAAGGGTCAGTGAAGTGAAGACATTCTTTCCTGTGAGAAGTGCTAGGGGCCAGGAGTGATGGTTATCAACTTTGGGGCCAGTTGTGCCCAAGGAATAACCCAACCCTGGTCCTTGAATACTCTGAAGGTGGACAATCTCCACTTTCTTCTGTTGCAAATTGGAGATAATTCCATCAGGCTGTGGTAGGGTTGAGTAAAATGTAGAGTGCTCCTAGCATAGGATGTAGCCTCAAATAAGCATTCACAAGTCTAGTAATAATGATACTTAATGCTACGCGGCAGAAGCTCGCTTGGACACCTGCTCAGAAGACCTAGGCATAAGAATAGACCATTGCAGTGGAATAGACCATTGCAGTGACTTTTACTTTTCCTCGGGGCCGTCTTTCACAACTCTAACTAGATGATCATTTGTGCGATAATCTTCGCCTTGCCTCTGGACTGCTTCTCAGCAGCTGTAGAAGAGAGAGCATGAGAACAGAACAAGGCTGACTTGTTTATCAGTCTACCCCTGGCCCCTTACCTAGCGAGCACAGTGCTTGGCAAATCGACAGCAATGCATGTGAGCATCACGATCTTGTCTTTCCAACCTTGAAATAGCAAAGGATGAGGAGTCAGGGAGGTTAATGGAGTCACGTGGGTCTTTGGAAATCCATGCTGTTACTCACAAGTGCAAAACTAGGTCCTACTCCCGAGGCCAAGAGAGAAAAATAACTCAAATCAGGTTGGCGTGAGACTTTCCCATAAAGCTAGCATTAGTGCTTTGCCAGTCATTCTCGTCTTTTAGGGATGCAGAACTATTTTGTGATACAGGTGTTCTGCTCGTTCTCTCTGCAACATTTGCATTCTGTGCTTGTGTTCATGAATGCTGGGGCGTTTCCAATACTAAAGGACTATCGCTGTAGGAAGAAAGGGGTCCACAGATGACCTAAAATTGGATACAAACATTTCAACCTGCTTTTTATTTAGGGAACCTATTCTTTTTAAGTCTATCTGAAGACCTCAGGTGCATAGGGTACCACTTTCATAGGCATCCCTGACTGTTTAGTACGTGTGGTCTGATCACGTTTCTAAAATGCACTTTCCCAGGATATTTAATCATTCTCTTTGCTTGAGAAAGCTCTCCAACTTCTTTGTAAGCTCCTTAATGGTTCAGAACACCACTATAATTTCTTTTAAACCTTCCACCTCAGCAATTAGTTCTGGACGCTGCCAAAATGAAGATACTTAATAAACGCTCCTTGAATAAATGAATACAAGCACACTTAATACAGTTCCTCTGAATGGAATGAAGAGTGTGTCATTTTCATTCCACAGGAGGAATTTCAATGGGACCTAGCCAAAAACAGAACTAAAATTCAATTGACAAGCACACAAATTCAAATGCATCTAGACTAGCTGTGGTAGACGATTTTACTGCAGCTTTAACACTGAATCTCACAAGATAACATGTATTACTCAGTCACTACTCAACCAGGAAACTTTTTTTTTAATCAGTGGGAAAATATGTGGTATTCCATTATTGCACTCATATGTTAGACAGCCCCTCCCAAATTTAAGTAGTCATTGAAAACTAGCACCCCATATTATCAAAACTTGATTTATGCTTAGAACGTATTCTCTTGCGTTAAAAGTATCACTTGTCGTTTCTATCAGAACGAGTTCAGAAATGATCTGTCGCTTGACCTATTTGATACTAAGCTACGATAAATCTTGTGTTCTATCTTATAGCCGGCACTGCCTTTCAACAGCCCACTGCATATGCTCAGGGTATACAATATCCACTTTCAAAAATCCCCACAACAGACAGAGGAATGAAATCAACTGTGAGTGGAGGCACAGTCATATTCGTGATGTATCTATTTTATTTAAATAGACTTTAATTTTTGAGCAGTTCGGGCTTAGAGGAAAATTGTGAAGCAAGTATAATCTTCACTCACCCCTGATTTTCAGTGTTCACATCTTGCACTAGTGTGGCAAATTTGCTGCAACTGATAAGCCAATGTTAACACATTAATATTCCAAAGGCTATAGTTTGCATCGGAGTTCACTCTTGGTATTGTTCATACTGTAGGTTTGGACACGTGTGCAATGCCCTGTGTCTCTCATCAAAATTCAATGCAAAATGGTTTCATTGCCCTGAAATCACCCTGTGCTTCACCTACTCATCCCCCGTCCCAAACCCCTGGAAACGACTGACCCTGTTACCATTGCCTTGGTTTGGCCTTTCCCAGAATGTCCCGTCATTGAATCACATCAACATGTAGCCTTTTCAGACTGGCTTCTTTCACTGAGTGATATGTGTTTAAGGTTCTTCCCCATCTTCTCGTGTCTCGATAGTTCACCTCTTCTGCGTCTGAATATCAGTTATACAATGACTGTTTTCCAGTAACAAGGGAGTTGTCTGCAGTGTCACGTAGTCGGAAGAACAAGATCTATAGCCCGACCACCCTGGGGTTCAGAGGTGGGCTTGCTGCATTTTAGCCATGTGAGCTCAGATCTTAGAGCTGCAGTTTTGTCATGGCTCAAGTGAAAAGCATTAATGTCTAACTTGAAATGGTCTGATAAGAAAATCACATGTCACAGGGCTTGGTGACTCAGCCTGTCATCCCAGCACTTTGGGAGGCCAGAGCGAGGGAATTGCCTGTGCCCGTGAGTTCAAGACCAGCCCAGGCAACTTGGTGAGACCTCGGCTCTACAATAAATCAAAAACGTACTGGGCATAGCAGTGCACTTCTGTAGTTCCGGCTACTTGGAAGGCTGAGGCAGAAGGATCACCTGAGCCCAGCAGTTCATCGCTGGGGCGGCTGTGAGCCTGTGTACCACTGCACTCCAGCCTGGGTGACAGCGTGAGACTCCGACTCAAAAAAAAAAAAGGAGAGAGAGAAAAGAAAATCACATGTAAAGCCTTAGCTCAGCACCTGGTCATGCCAGCATCAATAGAGACAGCAGCTGTGATGGTCGTGGAGGTAATAGTAACATGCACGGCATACAAGGATATTGTCATTTCAGTGATCAGTGTCCACTTTCAATACATATCGCTTATTTCAACAATATAGACAGAAGAGAATAATAATTACCAGCAATCAGATAAGGGCGTACAGTCAATTGACAAAAAAAGAAAAGAAAATTAAAATACCCCAATCTAATGAAAGAAATAGGCAAGTAAGATCAAGAGAAATGAGGTGGGAAAAGCAAGCTTTTCAAGTTGTCAATGTAATTTTTCAGTTTCAGAAAAGTTTGTACCCATGAATTGCAGGCTACTCTGAAATATTGTGAAGTGCCTCATGTTTTCTAAGTATGTGTATATGTCTTCATAAATAGTCCAACACATGTTTTTGTTAAACTGAAGACTGTAGATTAAAAGGAGAGTAAAGCGGCACAGATGCATAGACTGTGTTTACAGATAGTCACCATTGTCTCTTTCTTCCTTAAGCCCTTAATTAAGATTATAATGAACTACGAGCCTAAAAAACACTTGAGATCTGACATATAGAACAATGGAGGAAAGTATGATATTCTTAAGCATCAGTGGAGACACAGCTTTGTGTTCCCAAACCTGGCACCTGTGACTCTGCTTTGGAGCGAGGGTAGGGAAGTCAGTGCCACATCACTGAGTTCGTGTGTCTGACAAGATGGTTTCAAATGTTGAGTTCAAAGAGTAAGAGATAATCCACCAAAGAGAAGACTGTGAGATAAAAGCATGATGATTTTAAAACAAGGATGGGCAAACTTTTTCTGTAAAGGTCCAAATAGTATGCATTTTAGACTCTGAGGTCCCTATGGTGTCTGTCGTAACTACTCACTCTAATATTAAGGTATTTAAATATCCCCAGGCAATATGTAAACAAATGAGTGTATTGCGTTTCAGTAAAACTTCATTTACTGGATTTGACCACACTGTGGCTGGATTTGACCACAGTGGTGACTTCTGATTTAGTTTATTTATTTATTTTAGTTTAAAATGGCTAAACAAATTATTTTTTCCAAGGACTGACACTTGCTTGTCTAAAGAATGGTAGTGGTTAATACGATGATGCAGTGCAAATAACATGTAAGAAGAAATACAGTTTTTTAAAGAAGTATTTCTTAAGCAATGGGTAGAAATAAGATGCTGCTGTGTGTTGGACAATGGAAGAACGCAAGTTTCAGAATTGGAATTGGACACACCAGTGTTTTTTATCTTAATTGTAATTTATGCATATATAAGTAAGTAACTTACCCTTTCTGAGCCTTGGTTTTTCTGTTTGTAAAATACAAATACACCCTAATTCACAAAATAGTTATATACTCCAAGCAAAAGAGCTTGTATAAATCTCTTAAGGTAATTCTTGCAATGTGGTAGTTTCACTCAAAAAATTTACAGAATTTGTGTACTTGTTGGGGAACTTAAATTCCAACATAGACATTGAAGCAAAAGTAAGAACGATATCTTATAAAATTGTGAGACTTAAATAAGAGAATGTAAGAAAAATAATTAGTGCACTGCTTGACACCTAGCCAGAGTCCACTCGATATCAGCTGCTGTCGTTATGATTATTATTAAATACAGCAATGCACAGAAAATACACATTTGTGAGTTCAACGAGTACAGGACAGAATGTGACAAATTCCATGACAAAGTTGCAGAAGTCACATATGGTTAGGGGATCAGAAAAGGATTCATAGAGAAATGATATTTGAGCTCTCTGGGTAGAATGAAAAGTATTTTAATTAAAGGAGCTGCAGATGTGAAAGATAAATCAAAGGACGAGAGCAAAAGAAGAGAAGCAGGGATTTGATAGGCAAGCGCAAAGAGTAATAACTCAATATGTGCGTAGAATCTACACATTTCTTAACACCTCAAAACGACCCTTTGTGCTGAATATATTATACATACTTTTTGCAGAAAAGCAATCTGGGCTCAAAAGAGTTAATGACATTTCCTAGAGCCAGACAAGTGACATGCCGATCCTGGACTCGAACGCAGATCACTGCCCCTCAAGGTCAGTATCACATCCACTCCGCCAAGGCAGGCAGATGGCTCAGCAGCCATGTGCTTCCAGATGTGGGCATGCCTTCCGTTTCCTCTTCCCACTGCTAAGAGAACATTGCCGTGGAACGTCAAAATCGTAACAGAGCATAGAGTTCGGTATTAAAGTCATGTGAAAGGAGGAAACTGAGGATTTGCAAAATTCTCTGAAAGTACAAGGAGCTTTGCGAAGGCTTAATCTCCATATCTCCATATGTAGGTCTCTGAATGGTCACCCCAAAACAAGCACCCTTAAAATTCTGCATTTTATGTTTGGATTTTAGTCTCTGAAGCTTTAAATATTTTTACATCTCACATTTTGTTTGCTAATCAAAAATATTCATATCCTTTAACTTCTTATTCTTAGTGAGTCAAGAACATTTTGAGTCCCTACTATGTACCAGGTACAATTCTAGGGCATCGTATATATCACTAAAGAAAACATCTCCTACATAGTTACGGGTCACTATTTGCTTAAGTTTTTGAAAAGTATTTTCAAGATGGAGTTAAGAATGTGAACAGTAGCCGGGCTCGGTGGCTCAGCCTGTAATCCCACGCCTTTAGGAGGCTGAGGTGAGTGGATGGCTTGAGCCCGCGGGTTTGAGACCCGCCTGGACAGTGAGACCTCATCTCTACAATAAATCAAAAAATCAGCCGGGTGTGGTAGCGCATGCCTGTAATTCCGGCTACTTGGAAGGCTGAGGCGGAAGGATCGCCGGAGCCCAGCAGGCGAGGCTGCGGTGGCCAGGAGCGGTCACTGCACTCCAGTCTGGGCGACAGAGTGAGACTCCAAAAAAAAAAGAATGTAAACAGTGAATCTCTTCCTCAGAGAAAAGCACAACGTCAGGTGTTATCCAATTACCGTTCTATGGCTCTAAATAAAGACATAAAAAAGTTGATGCCTCAAAGTCATTACAAAGCAAAATGAGATCTCCATATAGCAGATATTAGACAATATTTACTTTTGAAATTATGGTACTTTTTAAATTTTACACCAAAATGTTGCAATTCTGTTTTGGAGTACATAGTGATGAACTTTTATTTATTTTAATCAACATCTTTAAAAAATGCAACTTAAAGAGTAGAGCCCTGCTGGTAGCAAGCTTTCTTGAACTAGTCAAGGCCAAAAAAAGAAAAGAAAACAAGTATCTTGTGAGCAAGCAGCAGGGAGAACGCGTGCCTGGCCTTTTTCAGCCGCCACGGTGGAAACACAGGGCCCGTGGAGAATAAGACAAACACAGGCTACACTTCAAAATCAGTTATTTCTTCCACTTGTATCTTCTCAGGTTCAAACTGCCTGTTAAAATGTGAAACTTGTGCTCCCTGGTTTTCAGTCCGGGAGATGAAGGCAGCCTCCCTGGAACAGCTGGATCTAATTAGAACCCGAAGTCCTGGTCCCACTCCGACTGCTTTCCCCATCTGTATGGAGTCGTTGCACCACGAATAGCATCAGCAGTAACTTCCAGTTCACACCAGAAGGGACTGGCAGGCACAGCTCCTCTTATCAGGGGTCACTGCCACTTCTGCTGAGCATCCCAGCATTGCCATCTGGGCCGGCTCGGTAGGTCGGAATTTTCCACCGCTGAGTGAGTAAGAGGAGAACCAAGCTTCTCCGCAGTGCATCTATTCTCTACTACTTTTTATTTGGAGTGCTTTAAAAATCTGAAGCATCAGATTCAGGAATAAAACAGCCCCTGGTATCACCAACTCCTCGCTGCACACACAGAATGTTTGCTCATCCTGTTTCATATTTCCTGTGCGAGAGTATTACTCCTTGTGCTTCCTCTTTTCCCGTACATCGGGGATCCAGTGAGCTTGCAGAATTTTAAAAAACATCAAAACCATAAAAGAGCTCATCCTTTGCGACCCCGTCATTTTGCAGAGGGGGCGTCTAAGGATTTTGTCTTCTGGCTTGCCCTCAGCTCACCCGTAAGAGACACGGGATGGAGCTGCAGATTTCTGAGCTCCAACCAGCCTTTCTCTCAGCAGTCAGGCTGAAGGGGCTCAGAAACCCCACCAGGGAGACACAGCATCCGCCCCGTCTGTAGCCTGACATCTTGTGTATACGAGTTCACTGTCGGTTTGACAAATCCGAGGAGAAAAGAAATATTCGCCCCAAAACAACCACTGTCAAGATTTTGTATTTTCTCTTCCGACATCTTTTCCACATACTGCTTTTCACACTTCTGCTTTAATGTATTTGATCCTGTTCCCGGGTAATTAATCAAGCCTCTTGAACGTGATTTTCAATGTCTGAGTGGTGTCTTGTATAAGTATGCCGCAATTTAAACCAGCATTTTATTGCTTAATAGGTTGTCTCCAATTTGGTTATATAATGCTCCTATCATGATAATTCCTGTACATCAGTCCTTTGTACGTTTTTGTTTATGTCCTTAGGACAAAGTCTTTGAATTGGAATTCTTCAGTCATCAGAAACACATTTTTAAGCCTTCTGTTATGTTTTGCCAAGTTCTCCCTCTGAAAATGCTATACCAGTTTAAAATTATACTCTCAGAATATGAAAGTTTTATTTTTCTGCATTCATAACTAATACTGGATATTTTAGTTTCCTGATAACTTCATGGTTGATAGGTCAAATAATAGCATTTTATTTTAATTTACATTACTCTGATTAAAAGAAAATGGGACATTTTCTCCCATGCTTCTTGCACATTTCTACATCTACACTAACGACGACAAAGAATGGTAAAACTGAGACGCTGTAATAAGAATTCATCACTTTCAGCTGAGAAGATCAGGGAAATCATTTCATTGGAGTCTAAAAGGAGTCGTTGGGAAATCAATTTGAAGTGTAGAACTCAGAGGAAAAAAAATGAATTGAAGAAGTAAAAGAAGACTTAGGTTTCACGAAGGAAAGACAATGGTGAAAACAGAACATGGTGGAGATACACAATGAACAAGTCAGAAAGACACACAGAAGTTTCCAGACCTAGTCCTGCAAGTAATCAACAGGAAGGCTTGTGGTCACGGTACCGTTTGAAGGCTCACAGGAAGACACATTAAAGAAACAAGAAGCACCCCGGCAAGTTCTGACTGAACTTCTGGAGATGCCCTCGCCCTCATTTCGGTTTCCGCTAAAGAAAGCTGAGCTCAGCCTGTCATCCCGCACCTTTGGGAGGCTGAGGTGAGTGGATGGCCTGAGCCCGCGGGTTCGAGACCCGCCTGGGCAGGCGAGACCTCATCTCTACAATAAATCAAAAATCAGCTGGGCGTGGTAGCGCGTGCCTGTAGTTCTGGCTACTACTGGGAAGGCTGAGGTAGAAGGATCGCCCAAGCCCAGCAGGTTGAGGCTGCGGTGACGGGGAACGGCCACTGCACTCCAGTCTGGAAGATGAGTGAGACTCCAACTCAAAAAAAAAAAAAAAAAAAAGCTGAGCAGCCGAGTGCTTTGCTGGGGGTCTCATCTTGTTAGAAAAGCCAGAAATGGAATCCAGGCCTTCTAATTCCCTATCGAATGCTCACTGCACAATGTTTTACAAGACTAAAATATCTTCAAGCAAGCAGTTATAATGTTATGTTTAGCTCCGCTAAAACTCAGTTTTCTCATCTTTAAAATGAGAGAACAGGACACGCTCTACTTTTATCAAAAATCATTGGATTTCACCTATGTTTAGCCCATACTCAAGTTTTTGTTTCCTGGACCATGCTCATCTTTTTTTTTTAATTGTGTTTCCCTGCATATACAGTTTCAGATAGCTGAAATACTTTCTTCTTCCCTGTGGTCAGGTAATTCAGAAACTGTTCTGGCTTTTGTTTTAAATTGAATTTTCTGAGCAAAATTGTTTCTGGGCCAAGATGATTTATAAGATATTTTAGACCCCAAAGCATTCTTTTAAGAAGGTTATAAACAACTGTGAATGGGGACAGTGCCAGTTGACTACGTATTTTTTCTGGCTCAAGAAAAACTAGTAGGATGTATTAAATGTTATTTCTCATTGGAACTGAAGTGGTCCTCCTTTGCTTCCCACCATATATATGGATATATTTCTTCTTCCCTTACTGCTTCTGCTTTTGTGGGTAATCTTTAAATGAGCCGTGCCATGACAGCTCGATTTTCATGGTCGTATATCAGTGGCTTGGCCGCGTGTGTGGTGTGTTGGGTGTACACGCTGCCACAAGCCAGGCTGTTCGACACACCGAGGTGTGAGGTGACTGCTGGAGCTCAGTGCCTGGTGCAATGAGACTGTGATCACGTGCTCCCTTCCCGGTCTTTGGCTTCCTTCACCCCCAGCTGCACAGAGTGGCGCTCATCGTAAAGGCGAAGGAAGGACAGACTGCAGGACAAAGGACAGAAATAAGTCTGTTGCCGTTCCCGGGGAGCTCACAGATGATCAGAAGCTCCCCCAGGAATCCATGAATGGCCACTGGGGCTTGTCGGGGTGACGGAGAAGTAAAAAGAAAATGGCTTCCGAGCGGCTCACCCAACACAGGACCCGAGGACCTACGTGTGGCCTCAGATGTGTGTTGTGGCCAAATGACTATTGGCTGACCTTCAGCAGTAATAACATGAATAAGGATGTAGGGAAGATGAGCTGATCTCCTTCTCCACCCGAGAGGCGGCCGATGCACGTTCTGTGAAGTGAGTGGAATGTTGGCTGATCAAATTTCTGGAAGTTGTTTGTCAGGCGCGTTTAATGGACCCAGGGTTAGAAAGGAATGACTACCTTGTGCAAGCATTTAGAAATTTTGCCAAATATAGGGACCCAGCTGGTTCCCAAGAATGAAATTTGTAGGCAAAGAAACTTTCCTGTGATTAGACTCCAGACTGGATAGAGCTCATGAAAAATGAATGGGATCGAGTCAAAAGAGCCCTGAACACTTTGAGTACAATACAGAGAATCTTCTTGAGTTTACTTTTACCAGATAAAGAAGCAATTCCATTGGCATATCTTTTTTATGTAAAGCTAACTTGACAGACCAGAAGCCAACATATCTAAACATTAGATACTTGCTTAAATGAGATACTGCAGCCTAGCTCACTATATCCTCAAGTATTGACTCATAGTTTGCACCTTGAATAATAATTATCAGTAGAAATATTAACATATGCAGAAATAATAATTTAAGTTAGAGTCATTAGCTTAATAGTATATAAATTGTTCTCTTTTGGTGCCATTGATAACCATTCAGGATTTCTCTTATAAAGTCTCTGGAAAGTTCTCAGTAATGTACCAGGAAAGATCAGTTTTCTCTCTGAGACTTAGCTAATACCTCTGGCCAAGGAAAAACAGGCTCAATTATGGCTTACTGAGAAATAATATCTGTATTTCCAAATAGAAAGAGAGAAGCCATTTTTCAACTCTTCCGTGCTCATTAATTTTTTCATTCCTCAACAGATTGTCTTGCTCTGTGGTACACACTCTAACTTAAGAGAGCCAGGATGAACCAATGTGTTAAAAGTTCTGACCTTAAAAGTTCTGAACCAATGTGTTAAAGTTCCAAGATCAATCTTTCTCTTAATGGTCATGTTCTATAGTTCTCAGGGGGAAAAAAATCAGTTAATTTCTAGATATTTCTGACAGATTTTTCTAAGTAATGAGGGTTTGATTCAGTTATATTACAGAGCCAGTTATAAGTTTCTATAATATGTTTCTTTTTCAGAAGAGAAATTATGCCAGTTCAGAGTGGACTACCAATACATATCCACTATTCCTTGGAAGATAAAAAAAAAGAAAATGAAATGCTGATTAAAAATTAATAATATAAATGAAAAATTAATTTATATTATTCATGTACATATATGTAAATTTATATGTATAGATGCATATTTGTATACAACTATATATATATATTTATGTGTGTATGTATTCACCTACAGGTGTGTGTAACACACACACAAGCAGATAAATCTATTGTTGGAATTGGCAAAAAATCCATCCTAGTCTGGGAAGACCAAAATATTGTAAGGGTAAGCTTTCACATTTGGGGGCAAAGTGTCACTAGCATTTCCACTTCTGTTAGGTAAGGGGGGCAGGAGAGGGTAAAATTCTGAGGAGTCATTTTTCTTTCCTAAGAATGTTGTAATCCAAAAATATCTGCCTAGAGTTCATGACCTGTGAAGTGCAAGCAGACAAGCAGTGATTAAATATGGAACCTCCCAATCATTACTCAAGTTCTCTACAGCGCAATATGTGTCAGCTGATTAACCCTGATTGAAATTTAATACCCCTTCTTCCCACTCTCCCTAACTTGTCAAAGAACCACAGACAATGTGGAGATGAATGCTAGCCTCTTACTTCCGGGATATTCTTCAAATGTCCAGAACCTTCAGGCTTGGTCATTTGCCTTAAAAGAAGCTAAATTTTACCATGGGCTTCAAATATGGTCCTACTGAATTTAAAAAAAAAAAAAAGCCCCGAAGTAGTTATTTATTTTGTTTATTTGTTATTGCATTGTGAAAATAATTGAGAGATAATTTTTTGCTGCTGTGGGAAAAACCACCTAATTCAGGAATATGTTGCCTTTCCATGACTGTGTTATATATATAAAGTTAATATGTGGTAAGTAGCGCTATTAAGTACTTCTATTTCGTTCTGCATTCAAGGAGTAAGCTTTTTGAGGAGACACTGCTGCCCTGAACATTTAGTATACTGAGCTCTCTTTCTCAAATATATCCTAAATTTTGATCTACCTAACATTCAACAAATGTCAGTACATACTCTGCACACTATGTGCAAAGCACTCTGAAAGTGCTTGCGTTTTTCAAAAGTCAGAAAATGTGTGCCTGCTCTAAAAATAACTCCAAACTGGAGCATAATCTAAGACTTCTGCTAGAACTGAAAAAAACAAAACTGGAAGCCATGGTGCAAACCTGACTCAGTACATGGATTGGCTTCCGACGTAGGTTTGAAGGGTGGAGTGGGGTGCAAAAAAGAATGCCTTAATATAGATTGTCAAGGTAGCAAGATTGTGTCCGACTTAGAGTCGCATAAATATGTAAACGTTACCAGGACAGTCAATAGGAAAGCCATTAGGGAAATGACGAAGGAGGAGTTGGGTGTGAGGGGAAAAACAGTCCTTCCTAGAAGACTTCAGAATCCTTCATTGATAGAATATTCACAGACAGTAGCCGGGGCAGTTGTTGAAATAAGCCCTCGCTAAGCATCTCTCTGGTATTGGAAGTGATGCAGGTTACTTTGGGTCCCAGTGAAGAGCCTTTCAAGGTTAATAATAAGGATGACTACTTTTTATAAATGTTGTGCCTGGCTTGATGTTATGCACGTTGATACCGCTCCTACTTAATCCTTACCACAGTTGACACCGTTTCCATCTAAAAGATGTAGAAATTGAAGCATGTAATTGAAGTACCTTTCCCAAGATCTCACATCTATTATATTCATTCAACAACGATGTGCTGAATACTTATTATACTCCAGACACTGTCTCACCATCTTGAGAAACACGAATAAGCCAAACAGACCTTGGCTTCGTGAAGCTTTCGCTTTAACAGAAGAAGACAGACAATAAACGACTGGCATTAAAAACAAAGCAAGAAGTAAATGATAGATTAGTAAGCAATCGAAACTCTGGAAGATAAGAAAAGAGAGAGCGAACAGAGACCGGGTGCTGGGCGCTGTGTTCTTTGTGGTGTTTTCAGTGTAAGACTCAGGGAGAGGGTGACGTTTGAGAGTGCTGTGAGGACGTGGGAAGTTGGCCAGGTGGCCACATTGGGAGGAGCAGCCAGCCCCAAGGATAAGCCGCGGTCCACGGTCCACGCTCCAGACCCAAAGGTGAGGCTGGGGTGGCCGGGGAGGAACGAAAACCAAATGAAAAGGCCGAAGAGTCCGTCAGGGGCCCGGGGCCCGGGTGGCAGCTCGTCGTGGCTTCAGGGTTGCTCCCAGTGAAGACGAACTCTCGGGGACAGCGGATTCTCTGCCGTGGAGGGATGCATGGGGGAAGCTTTAGACAGGCCAGGGGCGAACACCCCGTCTCTGGGGCTCCCTTCCCCCACAGCACTGTGAGATTTCTCCACAGGAAGCTTACATCATATTTCTGTAAGTAATAAAAACCGAGCCGGGCTCAGTGACTCAGCCTGTCATCCCACGCCTGAGGTGAGTGGATGGCCTGAGCCCGCGGGTTCGAGACCCGCCTGGGCAACTTGGCGAGACCTCGTCTCTACAATCAATCAAAAAAAATTAGCCGGGCATGGTAGCGCGCGCCTGTAGTTCCGGCTACTCGGAAGGCTGAGGCGGAAGGATCGCCGGAGCCCAGCAGGTCGAGGCTGGGGTGGCTGGGAGCGGCCACTGCACTCCAGTCTGGGCAACGGAGTGAGACTCCAACTCAAAAAATTAAAAAAAAATTAAAAAAAAAAAAAACCACTATCAATTGCTTATTGTTCATTTAAATTTGATTCAGTTCTTGCAAAATCCATGAGGAAAGCTAATGAATGACTTCTATGGACTGTTTATGATTCCAAGTCACATCAAATTCCAGTCCTGAAGGCATTCCATTTACCACCAAATTAGTCTGGACTGTTTCTGAGGTCTTATTGGATTTGGGAAAATGACAATATTTCTGAGCCTGAATTTGAAGAAGCTTGGCATGTACAAATTGCTGCAGTCGCCCACGCACATGGACATTTGTGTTTGGGTCTTGACTGGAGCAGTAAAAGCTTTAAGAACAACAGCGTCCTTCTCGCTCTTCCAGGCGGACTCTGTCCGCGGCCCATCCTGCTTCCTCAGAGTGGGTCTTGGGAATGTCCAGAGACATCACGACAGGCCTGTGTGTTTCATTTAGGGAAGTGTAGCACAGTATGACAGAAATGTAGCCTGTGTTGCCAGACTTGGCGATGTGTTCCCAAATTCCAACATCGATTTTCCAATAGTCCATTTTTTTTTTGGCCTAAGATACCCCCATAGTCACTACTATCACCAACCCCATCCCCCTCACTGAGAAGACATGCCGCCTGAAGCACAAGGTCTCTCCTGCCCAGACAGGTCACGCTGATGTACCCTGGCCACATGTTCTATAGACCTCTTGACAAGCCTAACACCATGGCAAGAACTACCACGGGGAAACTTCAGGTCAGGTCAGGGAGAGGCAAGGGCGGGTACGTGGGGGGTGACTGTGGCTTTACGCCATCTTCTGTCACGGGAAAGTTGAGGCTTCCCATTTCTTCAGGCTGACCTGATTGCCTGGCACAGAAGAGCAGTCCTCGCTGTCTGAAAGGCTTGGCAGCACCAGGTTCCTGGTTTCACTCCCGAGTCTGGGTCTGGTCTCTTGTATAGCTTTTCCTTATTTCGTACTTCCCTTATTCACGCCTGCAAATACTCAGCCCTGCCCAAAAGTCTCGGCGATACTCGCAGACCAAATCCAAGACAGAAGAGTGATCATCCGCCTGGGACGATGGCTGCTGTGGTCTCAGAAACAGAAATGGCGAAGGAGATGAGGGAGAAACACGTTTAACTTTTAGTGAACATATGCTTATAAATTGCCTGATGTAAGTTATAAATGTAAGCATTTATAGACTCCCCACTGCATACTAAATGCTGAACTCAGAACATTGTGCTTGATTAGTTCTGGGGAGATTATGAATGAATGAGTGAATACACAAATTAAACAGAGCAACAAGAACCCTGCTGCCCGAGTTGATTTGTGACCTCGCTACCATTTAAAAGATATTTCATTTGCACAAAGCTGATCTTTCTTTCGCTTCTCTCTCTCCCTCTTCCCTCGTTTTTCCTCCCTCGTTCACTCCCTTGTGTTCTGCTTTCTCAATCTCTTTCTCTGTCTCTCTGTCTCTCTTTCTCTCTTACTCTCTCCCCCATCTTACTCTCTTTCTCTCTCTGTCTCTCTCTCTCTCTGCCCATGTCTCTGTGTCTCTCTTTGTCTCACCACATTTACTGGATTACACTTCATTTATTCCTGTCTTTTTTCTGACATGATCAGCTTGGCAATTCGTCTTTCTTCCGTGGTTTGAACATGCCACCGTGGGTCCAACCACCTCTATTTTCCCACCATGTTGCATGAGTTATTGGCAGCACCTCCACCAGGAAGAGCTGAGTTTGCAGGTCCTGAGAGGGACAGCCCTGCCAGCCTCTCCAGTCGAGGTCTGAGTGTGGCTGCCCAGCTCCCCGACCTGCAGGCATGCTGGATCTTCTGATCCTGCCTCTCGTTTGGACAGAGGCCAGAAACTCTGCCAAAGCATGGGGTGATGACAACTGGGAACTTGGGACAGAGCTATCAGGTAAATGCATTAACTCACGGCGCTTCCCAAGGCCTCGAGCGCATGGATCATTCTAGCAAAGAACTCAGGGAACGTAAATTAGTGAACCTCGCCGAGAAGTCCAAGTAAGTGAACCTGGCGCTGCTTATTCCAGCAAGATGTCATCCTTGTCACTTCTCAAATCACCCCAGAACGTCTGAACTCTTCGTATCCCAACTCTGTTTGGGGAGAGCCCCGTGTGCAGAGACACAAACTCGTCAGCCCTAAAGGGCGTTGTCAAGTCTGCCAGGCCGCGAGCACCGTGCCCACCCGCCTTACACACGCCTGCCCTGTTCCTGCTGCCATCCCGCTCTGCTCCAGTATTCCCGCCTGAGCGAGTTCCGAACTGAGAAGGCGAATCTCCTTCCATATCCATCCTGTGACAGCCCGGAGATTTAAGAAGTGGAATGAGTGTGCCTCTCCCAAGCGCTCCGTGTTCACCTCCGGCTCATTTGGTTGCAAATAAAACGTCCATGACAGGAGGATCGATTTTAAGAACCCAGAGAGAACCGCCACTGGCCACCGTCATGCTTGTTCCAGGCACTGTTGTGAGTGTGAACTTTTCTGGGTCTATACACCGACAGACCTGCTTTATGGGAACTTCATTCTTTCTTAATGGAGTTCATAGAGCTGTAGCTTCTCAACCTTTCATGGTCTTCAGCAACTGTCTCATTTTTCATGAGATACATATGTATATCAGCTCTAACACACTGTCAGTGAACAGTGGTTTTCCATCAAATAGGCTGTCATAAAGCTGATTCACTAACAAGAAAGCTGTCAAGCTGTGACAGCTGCTGTCTTTGCTGCCCAAACAATCTGTTCTGTGCTAATGGCGACTTGTGCCCTCCTACTTATTATACAGTTGTAATGAGCGGTGTCCTCAAAACACAACCTGAGCTGGTGGATTTACATACTTGGTGGCGTGGTTTCTGCAAAATCAACACCAGCAGAATTAACAGCTGGTTGTCTAGGAAGAATCTTGAGGATTTCTCTTTGTTTCCAAAGGTTTGGTGAGCTATCCAAAGGCGAGGAGTTATCCAGTCTCCATCCCATAAGCCTCTATCAAGTTCATGCCCTGTACTCAGTACTCTTAAGTATTGAGAACACAAAAAGACAGAAGAATAACGTCTGGTTTTATCCCTTCGTGCCAATCTATGGAGAGAGAAGGTATTTGGTTGCTCCAAGTTAGAGTGGTTAGATGTGGTGTTCTAGGAAGAAGCTCTCAGTTTTTAATAACTAATAAATGACTGTATAATTTTCCATTCTGAGGTTGAATATTTAAGCTCTTCTATATTCAGCCATTGAGATAATTTCCTCTAGTCTGAAACCAAGCTATTAATGAAGAACTTTATTTTTCAAGTGACTGTCTCCTTGGGAGAGATTTAGATTGGAGAGAATATTCAATTCAAAAGTCCTAATACTTGCCCACTGCTTATCATGTCCTGTCACTTTTGTTGAGAGAGAAATGTCCACCATTAACCAGGGCCCAGGTATCCCATTCCTGTTGTTTTCCTGGCTTGATCACCAGGGGAGACCAAAGAAGGGTGTGAAGGAGAATAATTCCCTTTGACGCCCTGAGACATCAATCCATCTTTTGAAGCCAAGAGCATTGTTTCAGATTCAAGGGAGCGCCATGTTTCAGGCAGATTAGAGGTCCATTCCCCAGGGTCTCCCCAGAGCCAAATTTGCATCCGACTCAGCTCTCTCCACTGCCAGGGTTCTCTGTCTCATTGTCACAGCAGGGTGGCCGCCCATTCACCAAGAGAGAATCCAAGTCGAATGCATGTAACACACTACTTGTTCCTGCACAAGGTAGCCCCATACTGGAAACTCTTGGCCAGACCACGGTCCATTTACATTGCAAATGTGACTTGTTCTTGGAGATTACAGAGTATGCCCATCACTGTGACAATGAAACTATGACTTGTAAGAGTAGGCAACGCGTAAGGCTGGAATCGGCCATTCAAGAAAAGCTGCAGAGGCCATTGCTTTGTTAAACTCTGCTGTCTCTATGTGACTCTTGGAACTATAGCTACCATGTATAGCTTTGGCCAACTCCCCTACCTTGGGGAGATGAATCTCCTCTTTCTCTCTCCTTCTCTGTCTCTGATTTACTTTCTAAAGAAACTGCTTGAAAACTTAAAAAAAAAAAAAAAAAGAAAGGAAAAGCCGCATAGCACTTCTGCCTCAATCCGTGGCTATTTCTTCAAAAAAGGAGTAGCAGGCACCCTTGGGAATGAAAGCTAGAAATGCGTGCCAAGACGGGCGGTACCTGCTCTCTTCCTGGGAAGTCCTGGCTGGTCTCATGTTCTCCTTCCTCCTCTCTTCTGTTTCATCATGAAGACACTCTAAATAAGAGCTCATCTCTCTTCGGACTGCTGCTGACACTCAGATGCATTCATCGCGTGTGTGTTGGGCACAGACTGCGTCACTTAGGCAGGTCCCAAGTGCCTGGGACCCAAACACAAGTGAATAATGACTGGTGACCCTGATTCCCCCTCGCCAGCAGTGCGGCATACATCCTGAGAAAAGGTTTTAATATACTGGCATCCAAGGACGGCGCCTCCCTTCCAGCTTACACACACGTGCACACGGGCACGTCAGCCCTTCCATTCTTCCACCATGCCATCACACACTGTCACCTGTCAGCACCTGAAGCACAGAGACTGAGCAAACACTGGCAGGATATCTTTAGCATGAGCAGCAGCAGAGCAAATAGAAGCAATGATCCTGGGTGACCAGAAGGCGCTTTGCTGAGCCAGCTCTTTGTGTCTGCACCTTGAAGAGCTGTGCAAATGCCCAGTACCTGTGACTCTGTTTTTCAGCCGATGAAAAGCATCAACTCACCTGGTAGACAAAGCCTGTGGTTGGGCATGGGTCTTGTTCTGTGTCCTTTTTTCTCTTTCCCTGCACATCTGCTCATCTTCAAACAGGCAGAAGTATTCTATGCAAAGATGTTCCTTTTTCTGTTGACTCACACTGTACTCTGGACATCAGCACATGCGGCAGAGAAAATGGATGTGTGCCCCCTGGGACACAGTGGTGCTGGCTCTTGTGTGGGAATATGAATCTGGGTATTGACTTATTCTCACTCATGGTATTTTTATTTGATTCCTCTTGCTGTGACAGGTGAAAGGAATTTGAGCGTAGCTGTTAAATACGGCAAATAACATATTTCCCCTCCGTCCTTAGATACCGGGGTGTGATCTAGTGAAAGAGTTTGACTATGCGGAACCAGGGCATTTGGAAGGGATTCAGAAAATACTCACGGCCAGCACTCTGGACCATGGGAAACCTTACAAGAGATGCCACGGTATATTAGGAATGTTCCTCTCTGGGATGGGAAGATTAGCAAGGGCAAGGGTTTCCATCCGTGAGACAGGAATGGTTTAGAGTCTGAGCTCAGGTGCCTCACTTCTCTACGCTTCTGTTGCAAAGTGGAAATCATAATAGTGCTGATAGAACTGTGACGAAGGTCAAATGCCTCGGCGCCCGGGAAGGGCTGCGAGTGGCTCCCGGCTCAGACCAGATGCTCGGCCGATGGCCCAGTCGCAGGGCTGCCCACGTCCCACCCGCAGAATCGAGCTCCAAATAGAGACTCTCGTTGACTTTCTAGATAAACTGCTTGAAAATCTAAAAAAAAATGTCTTGAGCCAGACATTCACGAAATGTTTTATTTTCATATTCCCCGATCTTTACAACAACTCGACAAGGAAGCATTCATGCCCATCTTACCCGTAACCCATGGGATTATGGAGATTAGAGAAATTGATCAAACATTTACAGAGATTTAAGCCCATTTCAAAGCTATGCCATGCAACCTACGGAGAGGTCCCAAGTGACCCCATGATAGAAACATATTAGAGGGGGAGATGACGTCTATGTAGAGGAAGTTAGAAGGGCCTCGAGGAAGAGGTGGTGTTTTGATTGAGGTAAAAAGAATATCTTCTCATAATGGAATTAACTGTGCAGAGATAGCTGTGCCTGAAGTGCTTGTGGAACGATCCATGTTTGTCAGTATCATGAGAATTCCTGAGTGAGACAAGCCTGGACCCGAATCCAGTTTATCAGCTGAGTGTGTCCTTGACCTCTCTAACTTCAGCTTTCTCACTTAAAATATAAAAATAGTATAGAGTCAGACATCTGGGGTTCTTAAGTAAGACCATTCATTTAAGGAACTCAGTGCTATCACTGGCACATAGTATATCCTTCGTGTAGATCAACTGTCATTGCTGGCATTCAGCTAGGGACTCTGTGAGGAGCGCTTGGGTTTCTGACGCCTGGAGGCACCAGTCATATGGGTTAGGTGATCTCTGTAAGTCTCTCCCAATGCCGTTACTCAGAGGATGCTTTTTTCTTCCTCTTCCTCTCTTCTCTTCTTTCCTTCTTTTTTCTTCTTCTTTTATTCTCCTGCTTTTAGAGAAAGATATATATCGTAAATATTGATTGACCATGGTTATGTCAATGTGACTGCTTCCCTATTCTAACTTCATTATGATTATAATTACATAGTATATAATAATTTGTATATGGATTTATGTGATTTCTATAAGCAGTTTAGATACAGACTTTGCTGTGTTCTTGCTACTTTGCTATCTGTAGAAGTAGGATTGCATGATGCCAAATTATGTACAATAAAGAGAATCAACACTCCAAAGCCTGTATCAGTTTAACTTAAGGCCCCCTTTAATTTTATACTAGTGCACCACCCTTTACTAGGCTTGAGGATAACTGAACATATAATCAAATAATAACACGGGGAAAGTCTAAATCTGTTCATCTCTAAATGCCCTGAAGAACTTACCAAATGAATATTTGTTTTGAATCAACAGACGTAGAACTTACCGAATGAATATTTGTTTCGAATCAACATGGGATTTGAAAAGATGCAATAATGCTCTGGTGTATTTGGTACGACAGACATTTGTGTATAAAGGAAGGAAAGATCAAAACAGGTCAAGTCAGGGATCTGTGCTGACATGGACGCAGGGTAGCCCTGGAACCCGTGACCCTGGGAAAGGTTAAGCCCCATCTCTCCCTCTCTGCTGTCAAAAGGGAGGGATGGAACGAACATCTGTGTCCTCTTCATACCCAAATTCTATGAGACAAATGGCAGCTCTTCACCTATACCCCAAGTCCTACATAAATGCTGGTGAGGATCTCCAGTCCCGCCCCTGCCCCCAGGGTGCTGTGCTATTAGAAATGGTACCTGGAGTATTCGGGCCAGGATTCGCCCAAGAAGCTCCAATAGCACTTGTAAAGATGACCCAGCTTGTGGATAAAGGGCACACGTGTTGCACCATCAAATAACATTCAGTTATGAAAATGGTTATTCTTGCAAATTAAAAAATGGCCAACAGCATATAGTCAGGTCAAAGTGGAACGGGCATTTCATAAAATTGAATTCAAATATACTCTATCTAGAAAATTCCGTTTGATCATGTCTCTCAGAAAATAACCAAAGGAATCTAATAGAATCTCAGGGAATCTTCTCTCAGAATGGAGCAGCTTGCCTTTCGATGGAAGGGACTCAGTGCCGCATTCTGTCAGCCCATCAATTCACGATTAACCTCGCCCCAGTAGTCACTATATGCTTTTTGTTCAACACATGAAATTAAAGCTCACTTCACAACTATTTCCATTTTGATAATAAAAATAACTAAAAATCATAAAAAAGACTAGGAAGGTATGAAATATACATAAAGTAACTTCCAGATTATTAATTCCCCACTACTACTTATAAATGGAAATGATTTTCTCCATGTCTCTTGGGTTTTTAAATTCTTTCTATTATATACTTTCTCTTTTGACAAGTCTAGCAATGTGTCTCCCCCAGAGCTTACTGTAATACATCTTTACACAAAGTATTTAGT
Organism: Carlito syrichta; assembly: GCF_000164805.1. Classification (NCBI taxonomy): domain Eukaryota; kingdom Metazoa; phylum Chordata; class Mammalia; order Primates; family Tarsiidae; genus Carlito; species Carlito syrichta. The sequence continues at coordinate 624,386 of NW_007245879.1, forward strand.
TGTTTCTGGGTTTACTCTAATAATACCATTCTAAGCATTGCTAGTCAAAAAATATTTAGGCTGGGCCTAGTGACACATGCCTATATTCCTAGCAATTTGGGAGACCAATGTGGGAGAATTGCTTGAGTCCAGGAGTTCAAGACCAGCCGGGGCAACATAGTAAGACCCCATCTCCACAAAAATAAATACAATAAAATAATAAAATAAAATAAATTAGCCAGGCATATATATATGAAAGATTAAGAACAGTTTTTAAATACGAATTCTATCTTTGATTTAGTTTGTCTTTGAGTGTGGGTGTGCTTTGATACAATGATATTTCTCCCGTGTTTTCCCAGAACCTAAAATATTTATTGGTGCTCAAGATAGCATGTATGTAGCATGATTTAGACATGTGCAAAGGGGTCTCAAACATTTATAAACTCAGACCAGCCTCCCTCTGGGTCTAGGCCTGCCTACACTTCTATCTGATACTGATTCTTGGATGTCTCAAGAGCATCTCAAACTCATGCTTCCAAACTGAAGTGCACATTCCCAGCCACCTGCTGTCATTACCTATTACCACATCCTACATTGGCTCAGCGAGATCATCCGGCCAGCCTTGCTAGCCACAGACCCAGAGTGCTCTGTGACATGCCCATTTTCTATGTTGCTCATACCCTATCAGCAGCCCCATCTGTCCTGCCTCTTAAACAGTCCTCCCCACCCCTGCTCATCTTGCTTCTCGGCCGTGGGAACTCGCCTTCTGTGTCTCAGCCTCAGTCCTGCAATAAGCTCCTGACCGTTTTTCCCGTCCTCTCTGGCTCTCCTCCAATATTAGATCCAGCTGCAGTTACAGTGACTGCTTGTTTTACTTTTGTCTTTCTGTGTGGCTTTTTTTTTTTTTAGTGGGACGGAGTGGAGGGGGACTGCTTGTTTTGTTTTGAACCAATAATCACTAGTGCATAGCTCCCTTTCTGAAACATTGATGAAGAGCCCTGGAAAGTGGGTATTCTTTTCGCCTATATGTCACCATCTTCTGGTTTTTAATATCTTGTGTTTCCCTTGACATCTGTCTGAACTGGCCACTAAGATGGCAACCATTTTTGGGTGACTCTTTCCTTCTTCGACCGTCTGTTCAGTCCGGGTGCCTTTTTTCTGTTTTCATGTGCCCATTGTTCCTCAATTACAAGACTCAAACAAGCATTTTTGCCCCTGACTTTTGGAGCAAACTTGATTTCTTATTCTTGCTCGGGCCTTTTAAAGTGCCTTTTAAACCTCCAAATCTGCAGCTGTATCATTGAATGGCTTCTCTACCTCCATCCACAGAGATGGAATATTCTGATAATAAGGGTCCTCGTTCCTTTTTATTTATTAATAACATCTAAGACCCCTCTATGAATAAAGCCGCAATTTGGATCTCAGCATTCAAAAGACTATGTAATTAGTAAGTCCAGCTCCAACTTGAGGCCACAATAGTGTGGAGTGACTCTTAAGAGTCTGTGGACAAGACGCGTGTTTCCAAGGTTACCCCTGCAGGGTCTCTTCCCTTAGCCCTGAAATCAGTTCAAAACATGAAAGAGAAACAGAATCGGTGGCAGCTGAACTAGCAATTTCTATCTATTTGGGAACTCAAGATCTCTGTGATTAAAAGGCTCTGGCCTCCCGCCCTGCAGACTTGGCGGAAAAACACAATAACACTACGGAAGAGTCCTGCCTCATCTCTGCGACAAGACTGCACATGCCAGGCAGGTTCCGAGTGAAGCATCAACAGCCCACACATCACAGCCGGCTGGGCTGGTGCCCGCCAAGGCCCCCTACTGCGGCCTGTGTTTGGCCATGGTCAACCTGACTCATTTGGCTAATAGCATTCTGCTGAGCCACCCACCGGGTCCACCTGCTCTTTGCTTAAGGTCAGGCAGGGGCCCACCTGCTTGCTCAGGCTGCTTCTGTAAAAAGAATGACTCTGTTTCTATGTTACGTATCTGCTCACCTGTGGAATAACTGTCACTCTCCCAGGACAGAAGGCCTACAGGCTAGTGTGAAAATCCCACACAGCCCACACCTAAAACCTGAAACTGCATTCTTGATCAGAGCCATTCAAAGACAGCCACACAACTCTAAAATGAACCCAAATCGCACCTGTAACCCCAAATCCAGAACCACCTGGGCCTGTGCAAAACCCTCACGTGTGAACACAGGTCTCCTCCTCTCCTGGTCTGTCAATCTCTGGCCAAGTGCACCCGATCATGGTGCTCATTGGAAATGAACGAATCTTCCAGCCAGACAGCACAGGTAAGCCACAGACTTCCCAGTGGGTTGCCTGCTTTTGTAAAACATTCTCCACGGAGACACTGAGTGGGTGTTTCTGTCCTCCTGGCAGCCTGCTCCCCAAGAGGAGAGAGAGCAGAGAGGCCAGCTGTACATGGTCACCTCCTCTCCTGTGCTTGCAAGTATCAGTAGTTCTTTCTTTGGGTTAGAGTGAGCAAGGGGATGGAGAGGTGCTAACAATACTACACACATTTTCAATGGCTACGAGGATGAACACTGGGTCCCAGTTCCCATGTTCAGTTAATCCCTTCCCTCAGGGCTTCCAGTTCCTTTTGGAACTGCCATCGTCAGCACTGGACTCCTCCAACTGAGCTGAGCCAGTCTTCCCACTTTTAGACTCAAACGCCTCCATCCATCTTGGCTGCAACATCTCCACAAAAGATTCGGCTTTGGGTCACAGAAAAACGACCAACAGTGTGATTCGTTGGTCTTTAAAATTGCTCGGTTTAAAGTAAGGACTGTAAACACTGATGCTGTGACTGCCAAGGGACTGCTCTCAAGACACAAGCTCTCATCAAAGCAGGTAGCTTGTCCGTGAGGTTGGGCCTGTGGACCAAACTCATGGGCGACAAGGAAATGCGGTAAAAAACAAATGCCTTATTAGTTCAAAAAAATTAAATAAATATCCAGAGAATCTTGCCATGAAAACATTTAATGGATTAATAGGAGGTTTCGCCTATCGCTTCATTATTTTCAAGTTGCATATAGACATAACCTATTAAAGAAATAATAATCTTCAATGCTTTCCTATAAGTTAACAGACTACACAGTAGGAAAACTATAATTCATTCATCTGTTCACTTGAATGACAAATATTTATTATACTCAAGGCATAGTTCTAGCTGCCAAGACGTGACTGAGGCACAGTAAATAACAAACGTTTTGTAAATTTAAACAATAAGATGATAACTAAGAAATAGACTATAATACACTTATGGAGATAGCATATTATTAATAGGAGTGCTATAATAATAAACTATAATAATATACAGTTGTATATATTTTCTTTATATAATTGTATAGTATAATCTATACAAAATAATACAATGATTATATGTAATGGTTTTATTAATAGTACTACTTTCATAGAAATCCAGTATTATCAATCATGCCAATCTGTATCATGAATTAATACCATAGACATCTATAGATATTGTGGTAAGAGTAATGCAGTTTACTGTTAAGAGTAATGCAAGAGTGAACTGGGAGTTCAAGTACCGAGTAAACAGTAGGATGACAGATAAGGAGATTATGATATCCAAAGTGGTCAACTGACCTCAAGTTAGTGGCTTTTAATAAAAATGGTATGCAAATATATACATACACTTATGTATCTGTGCATGTATAATATGCCCTTGCATGTGAACACACGCAAATCTCATTCATTCATGGACAGATTATCCTGGAGGGTTTGAGAAAGGCATGTGCTCAACATTCCCAGCCTTGTCAAACCCTCACTGGGGTCACAGGAGTCCTGATGTGACAAAACCTCAGTTTCAGCGTTTATTATGTGGCATGCCTCTCTTGTATTTCCTTCATTTGCATTCTTTCACTTAATTGCCAGCACAGTCTGAAGATTTTATCATCCCTGCATTACAGAGACAGGAATTAAGGTTTTAAAATATTAACACATTGGTCCAACATCCCATAACTGGTGACTGGTTGTAAGCTAAAAGTTTGATTGAATGGCTTCTCAATGCAGAGCTCTTGACTGTTGTACTGTATGGATGCCCATTGTTACAATTTTTCAGATTAAAAACTTCCTTGTTATTTGTCATATGATCTTTGTCTTTCATATACCCTTCTGTCCACTGAGGGTAAATATTACTTGGATCAGGAATAAGACTATTTGGAATCCAAAAGTATAGACCTTATCTGCTAACATCATGGTTTAATGCGCCTGTGTTCTAGTTAATTTTATTTTTCTCTAAGTGAATGTGAATTTTTACAAGAAAATTTAAGTACCATTCTAATTATCGGTTAATATGTATTGATTGCCACTGGATACAGAGCCCTCTGCTAAATTTCAAGGATGGAAAATGAATAGGGAGCTATTTGTGTTTTTAATATAAACAATTTGGCAAAGAAATAACATGCAAGATTTGTAGAAATGCATTATGCCAGATGGGAAGAGAATTCTTGTTGATAGACGACAACTATTCTTAATGTTTACAAAATGTGAGAATTATTTTAAAAAGCAGCATACTTTGTGTTTAGAATGTAAATCACTGACATCTCAGAAAATTACTTAACTTGACGTACCCTAGCAGAAAGTTTCTAATCATCTGATATCAGGCTCTCTATTGCAGTGTCTTCACACACCTGTCATCTTATAAATAATTTTAAAAATATTAATATCATTTACTTAAATATTTTGAAATGAGCTTGTCTAGTAATGGGATTAGCTAAGGAAAGTGAAAATTTGATGAAAACTGGCAAAAAGCAAAAAAGTGGACACTGCTTTTTGACATCTATAATTAATTTCACACAAATATTTGTTTAATCAGACAATGTGGTTAATCACCAAGGTGAAATTGAAAGTTACCAACACTGAATGCTGGTTGTAAAAGTTAATAAATTCAGTTTATAATCATTATGCACATGCTAGTTATAATAATTTACTGTCCATACCAAATCTTTATAAGCATTGTAATTAAATATAAAATGCACATTAGAATTATAATGAGTAATTAGGGCAACATAACTAATAAGCATGAAAGTCCCAAAGCTCATTAAAATGTTAAAAGACAAAACCTGTTCTACCTAGTGTTTTCTGCATATTTTCTATAGCTAAATGAAAGCCAGAGAGTCTTTGCATTGTTTTACCATTTTGGGTTTTTATAAGTTATGCATTTAAAATGCCTTGGAAACATTTGGTTCAGTTACCAAACACAGGCTTATTTCCATTTTGGAAGAAACAAAGCTAAGACACACACACACAAACATACAAAACCCACTTCAGAATAGATTATTTGACGCTGTAACTAGGCCACCTCATAAGATTACTTCAGTGAGAAGATCATAAAATCATAATGGACCACTACTTTATGGGGCACACTTTGGAAAGAGTGTTCAGACAATAGACCCAATAGGGAGCACCATTTTGGCCTATCTTTATACTCTTCACAATATAGTTATACCTCCTACTGCAAATTTCCATTTTAAAAATGGTGAACTCAGATTCAAGCAGTGAACCCACAGTAAACACTTAACCAAAATGATGACACAATCAGGACATACTGCTTTTAACATTGTTCCGAGGCCATTCATCCTGTGTCATTATAAACAAACACATAAACTACTTCCAATATGTCCAGTATACACAGTTTAAGTTTCTAGTTTAAGTATCTTGCAATTAAGACACAAAGTGGAAGAATTATTTTGATCCCTAAATACATTTTAGATTCAAATAATAACAGACTTCAAGTCAAAATAAACATTTATTTTTTAACAAGAATATTCATTTATTGGAACAAAACATCTAGAATGTATAATTTTTTCAGGGAAATTTTTAGGTTAAAATTTTTAGGTGAAATATACACAAAAATTCTGCAACTTCCATATCCTTACTTATTAAAATGTGTTCACTGAAACATTCTTTGAGAAATGGACATAGAAAACAATATTGATATCAACATTTGGTCATATGCGTTTAATTATCACTGATGTATTATCTGAACATAGTAAGATCATTCACATTAAATTCTAATTCATGACCATGTGACTGTATTGAGTTAAAAAAGCCTACAAAGTGGATTATAAGATTATACAATCACACTCTTTCATAAAGATAATGCATTTATTCATTCATTCATTGTATTCATTTATTCAGTAAACACATTTCCAACAATGGGCCAACCCTTAGAGAAACAGAAGATGACACAGTATTGGCCAGTTTCTACTTCACTGGAGCCTTGAGCCTTTCTAAAGCAGGAACCATTTTAATCTATCCCTGACCCCTAGCACTGAGCAAATAAATTACTTTAAAAAGACAATAATTCAAAGTAAATATGGAGTCAGTAGTTGACACATAAAAATAGAAGAGTACTTTTCAGTTTCCAAGTGTGGTCACTGAAGGAGTTGGAAGTCTTCCCAAGGTAGTTTTCCATCCGTCTTTCCCAGGAGCACTCGTGATGCCTTCCCGACCAGTTTCCTACAGTCCTTGGTTTGCATGGCACTTGCTGTCGTTTGGGTTTCCGTGATCTGGTCTCCACTGTGCATCTTCATTCATCTATTATTCACATTGAACTACTCTGGGATCCACTGTCCATTTCAGCCATTCCATTTCCTCAACAGAGTATAAAACAAACTTTCTCTTCAAGGCAGACCCTCAGAGCTTTGGCTTTGGTATGAAAGAGATTTTGAGAATGAATGACTTTGGAAAACCCTACCTATAAGTAATAGCCTGGATAATTTCATGGAAAATTGACTCCCCTTCCCTTGCAGATGTAGATGAACTAATATTCCTCAGTCCCACTGATGACAGGCTTGATCATGTGACTCTTTTGACAAATGAGCATTACAGATATGACAGAGAAGGGACACTGGAGTGAGAACTAGCAGTTAATTGTTGCATGCTGCTAAAATGCAATGGTTATTTGTTACACAGCATCATTATGGCTAGAGCTGACTAAAACATGGAATTAACCTAAACTTTATCTGTGGTTGCTTTCTGATACAAAATTTATTGGTGGGAGCCATAGACAAACATGGCTTGAATTTCTTCTAGAACTCTATTGCCCAGATATATAGTATTTTAATACCCAGACATATAGTATTTTAGTGTGTTTTAACATATGGTTACATGTGATATTGTATAACATATAAAAATAAAATTCTAAAGTTAGCCATTTAGTTTCAGATACTTTACTCCCTATAACACCTAAGTTTCTAACAAATATTTTAAATTTAGTGAAAAGCATATCAATAATATATGAAATAAATATACACATATATTTAGTTGTCCTCCAGCGTCCCTGGGGGATTGCTTCTTGGACTTCCCCTGGATTCTAAAATCTGTGTATGCTCAAGTCCCTTGTATAAAAATGGCATAGGGTTTGCACAGGACCTATACACATGCCCCTGCATGATTGAAATCATCTCTGGATGACTTAGAATGCCTAGTATAACATAAGTAGTTGTGTTATTTTTTAAGGCTGTAGTTTTTATTGCTGTGTTGTTATTTTTCTTTCCATATATTTTTGGTCCATGGTTGGCTGAATTCACAAATGCAGAATCCATGAATAGAGGGCCAGCCGTGTGTGTGTGTGTGTGTGTGTGTGTGTGTGTGTGTGTGTGTATGTGTGTATTAATCTAGCTAAGTGTAAAGAGATGAAAAAAAGGAACTATTATATAGAAAAACTTGCCAAAACTGTGAAAGTAATGTATCTATAGACAATGCATTATTCATTTCAGAGACACATGATATTGGGAGCTTTGAACACAAAAATGATGATGTTACAGAAATTTCCTACTCAGCAAGGGGAAATGACAATATAACATCTTTTTTTTTTTGGCCTACATCAAAAAGTGCAACAGCTCTTAGACACAAAGAACTGAATGGTCATTTTATCCTTTATTCATTCAACAATATTTTATTTTATGAAGTGCCTAGCGCGTCTCAGGCACGTGTCTAGGGACTTGGGATGCGTCATTGAACAAAACAAAGACCGTTCCCTTGTGGGTTGCACGTTTCAGTGAGAGAAGAGAGAGAGCCAGCACTGAGGAATAGACACACACCATGTCAGATGGAGATCTCTGGCAGGGCAAACAATGAGGAAGGTCAAGAAGGGAGGGCTTAAAAAGTAAGGGGTGGGGCTGTTACTTGCTACGGGCGGTCAGGGAAGCCCTCTGTAATAAGACACAAAAACTTCGAACATATGCAGGATGAAGGCCCCGAAGTCGGGGCCTCTCAGTGTGTGTTCCGCAAGCGCCTCGTAGCCCAGCACGGGTGGAGCGCTCTGGACAAGGGTGAGACAGACAGACGCGTGGTCGCAGAAGTAGCAGGAGGGGGAGTCGCTGGGGGCCTTGGGGATCACGGTCCTGAATTGGACTCGTGTGCTAAGTAAAAGGGGAAGCCGCACGTGATTGTGTGTGGCGAGAATGGAGGGTCTGGCTTATTTGAACCGAAGCACCCGGACTGCTGTGTTGAGAACGACCCACAGCAGAAGCAGGGGCAAAACCCGAAGGGCCGACTAGAAGACCACCGGAAGATTTCAAGCAAGAGCAAGGCTGGCTAGAACCGCCATGATAGCTGTAGGGCCGATGGGAAGGGGTAGGGCTCCAAATGCATTTTAAAGGCAGAACCAACAAAACCAGACAGTCTCTCAACACTTAGACATTTTTATAACAACATTGATGAACTGGCAATAGTAGCTGTTCATCACATGCACAGATAAGCTTTGCAGGATAAGAGCAGTCAATAGACAGTAGCTAGTAATTTTGACTGAAAGGGCACTAAATAAGACAGAGATTAGAAGGAGGGTATCAGCTGCGCTTCTGAGCAATACATATATATATATATATATTTCTGAGCAAAAAAGGAAGGAACCCAAACATTTTCTTTAATTAATTTATTCATGTGCTGCTCTTGCTGACATGGAATTTCTTTTTCGTCAGTCAGACTTTTCCTTTCTTGACATTCTCTTCACTTGTCAAATTACTTCTGCTGTTAGGCAGCGTTTTCACATACCATGTTCTCATTTAATCATTTTAGGAAGGATGAGACTTTTTCCCTTGTAAAACAACCCTAGTCCCAAATAAACCCTCACTATTGTTTCTGAAAATTACAGTTTTCCTACCACCCTGCCTCTCACACCTTTCGATTTCTTTTTTTTTTTTAATAAACATATGTTTTATTTTAAAATTGTGGGGTACAGTTAAGGGTTAGGTGTACAAATATGCATCATTCAGGCACCCTTGTTGATAAGGGGTATCCCACTCAATTTCTTTGAAACACGCTGTTTGGAGGTAAAATGTCTCTCCTACTTCATGTCTTCTGATTCTTTTGTTCTTAGTTACCATTTTTTGCATTTGCTTTGACTTAGCTTTTGTTCTCCATCGAGAGAAGTGTCCGAAACTATGTTTTTCAAGTGAGAAGAAAATTACCTCTCAATTCTACGACGACTATCACTTCCCCTTAGGTTGTTTTTCTCCATGTGTGTAAATTCTCACAGCAAGTCTTGGGAGAAGGTCCACTGGGTGCACAGTCATGGCCTCTGTGACTTTACTCTCTGAACTCTGTATAAATGCCGTAACATTACAGCCTCCAAGAGGCAGGCTTGAGCTTACAATCACCACCTCAAAACAAATGGAGAGGGAAAAGTGTTCATTGTCTTCCCAGGGAATCAGGGTTTGTAGGCCTGGGATAGGTCATTCACTCAGCATATTTTCTATAGGCTTGCTAGACTTCTAGCATTCTCTCTCAGGCATTCAAAGGCAGGGTGGGGGCAAGGAGAAATAGATAGTTAACAACTGTATGTCTATGAAATAAATCATATTTTTTTCTTTTTTCCTTCTAGATACTCAAAGCTTTCTTCCTCCTTAAAACAGTGTATTTGGAAAGTAATTCTTTAGAATAGATTAGCAATATGAATTATTCATTTTTCAGAATTAAACAATTTTAATAACTGAATTTTAATCAACATTTTAAATGTTCTATTTTAAGATGAGAGAAGGCTATTAGTAACAAGAAGAAATAATAAACCACTCAGTCAGCTAAAAACCCTGATCTGGGGATTCTTCTGCAAGGGCGTAAGTCATAGCAGCCCAAGACTCCTTTGTGCCTTCAGCGTTACCTTAGGTTTGAGGAGGGAAGCTCTCCCCGAGGCCAGAGGAAAACATGACCTGCTTTCAGGGAAGGGATCCCACCAACACTGTCTCTACGACCCAGCCTGTCTTGATTGCTGCCACTCTTTAGATGAATTGGCTGCACCTTTCTGAAATTCATATACAAGTCTAGTTAATCTTAGTCTTTAAAAGTGTACCATGACGTAAAACCTAACAATAAACCCAATAGAAGCCCTAAAAAACATAACCTTGACTGATTTATACAACTAGAAACATTTTCCATTAAAAAGTTCCCAGTGTTATCAGACTTTACAGGTTATCTAAAGAAAGCATCTGAATCTTTAACTTTTGAACATTCAGTAAGAATAATTTTTATATAAGGAAGTTTGCATTAGCTTCACTATGAAACTGCATTTAAATGTTTTAGGATTTGTAAGGTTTGTACTGAAGGGAAACTTTTGTGACCAGACTGGATGTGCAGAGAATAGAGATACCTCTGGAGATGCCCAACTTCACAATACTTGCAAACTTGTCCAGTACATCCAAATCAATTACATACAGCTATAATTTCAGCATGACTGACAACAGAGAAGAGATCAAATCATGAATAAGTCGGAAGGAAGAAAGTTTGGCAAACAGCTAGGAAAACAGTGAACCATTTAATTCCTATTGATACAGCTGGTGGCCCAATAAATCTGAGACATATTTTACGGCGGATGCATCACTGGAGGGAGCATTGCTGACGACACGGGGGCAGCTACTTCAAGCTGTGGTTTCACCAGTGCTGAGCCTTGTCAAAAGCACAGCATGAGCGAGTTTTGCCTAAGCACCAGCCCACGACTCACGATGCCGCCCTTTCTCTCCTTGCTGCCGTCACTTCTCCATTGGTCACAGGCAACCCTCCCGTCCACCCATCTCCTCATTCACCCATCCTCTAATGGCCCCTAACAGGTGCACGCTCGTCATCAACAATATATCACATCATTCGAACCACAGTGTAAGCATTAATGATAGCGTAGTATATTTATCCACTTTAAAGAGTTAAATATATCAACATTAAACCTGAGTTTTGGAAAACAATCTCCAGTGTTATGGTTTCAAGCAATAAACAGATTTTCTCTGAGGGTTGAGGGATCAACTCAGGAGACTTCACTAATACTCCTGAAATGAGAGTTCATATGCAGTCACATATCTTAGCCCTTTACAATTCTTTTTACCAAATGTTTCTTTTTTTCTGTGCCTCTAAAAACATAAGGGAATCAGAGATCACAGCTTAGTATACTGTCACATTGGATATTTAACTTTTTTTTTAGAAAGCAGGATTTATTGAGAGGACAGAAAATCTCCCACAGTGGGAGGGGACCCGAGGGGGTTGCCCCCTGAATATTCAACATTAAATAAAACCATTAAGGTCAAGTTGACATGTAAACGTTCACTTATTATACTTCTTTTTGAAAGAGAAAAATGTCTTCATTATATGTTAAATGGAAATAATACATGACCTTTTAGATGCCCAAATAAATAATACACCATCACAACTGCATTTTTAAAGAAAGGATTCCTTGGTGTAGTATCCACTTTTCATATTTTGTTACATTGAACCCAAGCCTCTTAACCCTTGGTCAAGAAAGTATATGACAAGGTCTATAATATCTGCCTGTCAGAAAATATTGTTTTTTTAATTAACTACACTTAAAAAGCAGGATATGAATGGAATTCTGGAGGAGTAAAAAGTGATATACTATTTCAGCTTTTAATTCAATTAATCACATGCTTGCAGTACCAAGGCAATGAATTTTCTAAAAAGTAGTTTCCTTGTCTGTCTGTATCATATTAGGATTCCAAGCTCTTAAAGGCATGGCTGTGATGCCCTGTTCTCTTGTAACACTTCCTGTTTGATGCTGGCTAATGTTCTTATTGACTGCTAACTCAGTGCTAAGCAGTACAGTAAGCATGTTTCATGAATTCTTTCATGTTGTACCAATGTTGGCAAGAAGGCACTATTTATTTTACACGTTAAAAAAAAAACAAAATGAGATTTAGAAGGGCTAAATCTTGACACAGATAGTAAACGTTAGAGCCGCTTTTGCTGGACTGCAAAGTATAGCTTCTTGACTGCACTATTTCACCACTGTGTAAATGTTTAAGATCTTGGGAAAGCTAGAGGTACATTAGAAACTGAATTATTTTCACCCCTGTGAATGCTGACCAGAGGTTTAATTTACTAAAAAAGTCTTTAAGGCATAAAGATTATGATTCAACTATATTTGGTAGTTAGATTTTTTTAAAAATGTAGCTTCTTTTAAGACACAATTAATTTACAAGGCAAAGACATATTCGCTTCATGGAAAGAGTTTGTTGATCTTGTGGTCTGTTTCTGTGAGATCTATGACAACCTTTGAAAGATTGTCACTATTTCCCACCCTGAGTCTCGGCGAATCTCCAAGGAAGACATTTTCAACTTTCCTCTTCCTCCTATGTAACAATAATGTATTGAGCACATCCTGTATTATGTAGTCCCTGGTAGGTACTGAAAACCTTAACCTTTTGCCAAAGACTATTCATTTGACCAAGGCTGCCTTAATGTAGTCCATAAATCCTAGAATATAGACCAAGGTCACATGCTTATTTTCCAGTGTTTTCAAACTCTATGGCTTCTGTAGGACTGATTTCTTCATAATTTCCTTGTTGTTATACAATCTAAATTTACTACTCCCCTATGGGAAATTTTATTTATACCGTTGCAGTTATTCAATATGGCATCTTCATCACCATCCATCATTTTGAGGGGTGGAATGGCGGTCAAGTACTTTTGCCATTGAAACTCTAAAGCTTCGTTTCAACTACCTCAACTCAATATGGTTATTAAAGTCACTCTTGGACTTATTTATTTTTTTAATGATAAGACTCTGTATAACCAAAGCTCCCACTGAGAAAGGCAAGAGAGGAAGAAGGTCTTTGTGGCCGTGTCACTTAACTAAGAAAACAAATTTTGATTAGGCTCCTTGGTGCCAAGCACAGTGGTTCTGTCTCTTGCACCTGCCGAGCCCGGAGTTTTGGATGAAGAGCCTTTCATTATCTTCATCCTGAAAAGGCTGGCTAAACAATGCAAGAAAATAATACCACTGAGCAAATGCAAAAGGAAAACTCCTCTTTTGTGAGCATCTGATCACACAGGTGTCAAATACCCTTTGTTGACCCTTTCACTGCTGGCTTTTCCCAATACCTGTTCTTTGCCCTCACCCACGTCTAATAACATTCCTCTGAAATGGATTGTTTCTTCACTGCACCATTGCTGCCACTCACAGTCATGTACAATTTGGCACAAGGGCGGTGCACCTAAATTTTAGCAGAGCACATAACTCAGTCCACTCCGAAGAATGTCATTCAACTCGTGAATCTGAGGTACTCAAGCATTCACTTTCCTCACCACTTCGGTGTGATTGAAATGTCACATCTGAGCGGAACCCAAACCATTTCCACGCAACGAAAAAGCATGCATGCACGTATGTCCCTACTTCTGGTGAAAACAGCATACACTGCTGGTACAGAGCTATGGAAGGGGTACCATGGTAAGAGAGGTCAGCTGTGGGAGTAACCACTCAGGTCTTTTTTATTTGATTGTCTTCCCAAGGAGGGGTCCACTGTGATTTCTTAAACTATGGAAACTTTTAGTGGAAAATGAGTGTTTTGTACAAATTGGCCAAGCATACTTATAATCTTCACTGTTACAGGCCCCGTTGGAGATTTAATTAGTCATAATTATTGTCAGGTACATCTGTTCCCAGCAAATAAATGACCATATCCTTATGGTGCCAATAATTGAGACCTTCTCCTCACATAAAATCCATGAATACATTCTCTCTCATAAGCCCTTAGAAACCTCTTGAACCAATGATGATTTGTCACCTTCCAAGTCATGGATCAGATAACTCAAGATGTGGAATACAGCTTAGATATCCACTAGTTCAATAATCTGACATACCCAAAACATGTCCCAAGAAATATCAGACCTACAAGATGCTCAACTAAAACCTTATGGAATGCCACGGTCACACTCATTTAGAAAAGTTCTGTCTAATAAGAGATTCATAAGACGTACATGGACATCACAATTTCTGAAAAATACTATGGAAAAAAACTTGCTGAATACAATCAGACATTTGTGTGGTCATAGAACCCTCTTATTTATACAAAGTAATAGGGTTCAGAGTGGTGTAAGCTTGAGATTTCCCTAAAAATGTCCAGTCATTGCCAGTTAACCGAGTTGAGTCAGGCCCAACATGACCAATGATCTATTTAATTACATTTTTCTCAACTCCTGCCTATTTTTTTTATGCTGCAGTCTCCTAGCTTTTCTGCATGTTTCCTCTCCTGCCTCTTTGCAGACCATGTTCCACACAACAACCAAAGAATTCTTATAGAATCTTAATAAAATCATGTCACTCCTCCATTCCAAATCTCCAAAACCTCCCACCTTGGGATAAAATTCAAAGCCTTACCCCATGGGCTGCCAAACACTGTGGAATCTGGGCCCAGCCCCCGCCGACCATCTCGCCTGGATTCTTCTCATTTATTCTCCTCCAGCCAGGATGACCTCTTTGCTGCTTCTTAAGCACCATGTTACAGTCGAACCAACGGAACTGATTCCACCTCGAGCACACTCTCCGCCCAGCACCTTTGCTTCTCCTGCTCCAGCTGCTTTAACCATTTTCCACTAGTAGCCACATGACTCCTTCCTCCCCTCATTTAATTCTGGGCTCAAGCATCACCGGTTAGGCACTCTGTAAGGCACTCTGAGACGGCACCTACATCAAGTAACATCACCCTGCTGTATTTTCATCTCAGTTTGTGTCACTCCATATTAGCTCTGTGAGGCCAGGAATAGTTTTATTTTCATTAATGGTCCCCCATAGAAATATCTGTGGTATCAATAGATGAATAAGGAAGAAATAAGTGGGTGAGTGTTCTTCCTCTTGAACAGTTATTTCCAAAAGATGCACAGTAGTATGAATATATAAGATAAATGTTCATGTCCCTACGAAAAATCAATAGTCTTCAGGTTCAAGTTTATAACTTTAGCCACTGAAAGAGCTCTACAGAAGAATCTTCTCTCCATATGGATTACTCTGCAGCCCATGGCCCTGTAACTCCCGCCAGACAAAATGCTCTGCGGACTTTTCCTTGTGTGTATTATTATTGAATTGTGATTCACTCTTTATCCGTGCTTCTGAATGACACTTCAGGTGTGCTCCCGTTCACAGAGTCTGTCACAGCAGCCCATGAAGTCCTAGAACACAGGATCATGTCACTGTAACTCATCTGGCAAAGCGCTCAGTGCTGAGGCATATGCACACTGTCCTGCATAAAAGCCTTTTCATGACGAATTAGATTTTTATTTCGGTTCATGACGCCTGGGTTTTCAGGCAATGTTCCGGATTTCATGTTTTTGTTTGTAATGACTCATGGCCCCCTTGACAAACAAGAGAGTAATTAAACTAACCGGGTTATCAATAGAGGCTTGTGATGGATCTCTGGTTGCATATGGCTATTTCATCTTCAATAATCGTTGGATATCATAAAAGATTACAGCCTGTTAGTGCGACAGGAAGGGAGAGATGAAAGCCTGTAGCATAACAGTGAAAATAAAATCTTACCTGCACCACTCACAAGCAAAACAGTGTCATAATAACTGACAAATAAGAGCGCTTTTATTTATGGGCGTCTTTTGCCCTTTACAGAGAGACATTAATCTTTGCTTAACAAGAAGGTGAATAATTATTAAGTGGTTCCTTATATTGTGTTTGTATATATATGTACATATAACTGTGTGCATGTATATGTGTGTACATGTCTATTATCTCATAACTTTTCTCATTTAAATATTTTGGTAAACACTCTTTCATTATTTTCCAGCAAGTTATTAGAAAGCACTCTGATAAAACTACTTTCTTTACAATATTTTTCTAGAACAATATATTGAAACTTTACTATTAAGGATAGCAACAGCGAGGGCCAGTTGGAGGTCCAGACCTTACCTGTACGCACGCAGTCTGCTTGAGTAACTAACACTGACTTGTACCCAACATAGCTATAATAGAAAATAATAACTTTCTAAAAACCTCAGCGAAATAGAGGTGTTATAATTTGAAATGAAATATTCCCCTTACCAGAAGATGATTCATGTACTAGGGTATTTCAAGGAGGAGAGGCGGTGGTCTGTTGTAGGAGTCTTTACAGTTTTCAGATTCACTGCATATAGGAAAAAAATTAAACTCGGTATTTTCACCGCTTTCCAGAGGAAACCCCAGTATGTTCAGAGCGCACCTCACTCAGTTCGTATTTCTCAATGAGCTAACATCGGCGTCTTTCAGTGTCCAGGGGCTGCCGAACAGTCTCCCACAGCACCGCTTCAAACACGCGCCACGTTCCAAACTGGGCAGCAAGGAAACACGGACGCACGGACACGCGCACACGGCTCTCGCGCGGCCCCCGGAAGCCTCCTCCTCGCCGTGTCTTCCGTCCGCCGCCCGAGACGCTCCCGCGCTTCCGGCTGCGGACGCCGGAAGGGCCCCTGGCCCTTTCCC